>NW_021636292.1:0-62059 GCF_004799145.2 Neltuma alba
TTTTTCAATTAATTCTAATTTAAAGGCCATGCATCCCAGTCATAGATTTTTGCAAGTGACCCCTTAATTGGCTGTGAATTTTTAGATACTCCTTAGAAATACCATTTTGAATTTATAACTCTAACATGAAAATTGCGATGAAGGGTGCTTGCCCTTTTTTCAAAAAATCGAAATGAATTTCATTACACAAAAAACCTTTTCTGGGGGTACAGACAAAAAAAAAAAACCTCGAGAGAACGTGAAACATAGGCAAATACACTAGAATCCCAAGACAACCTCTTTTATTTTTGCCGAAGCCCAGCATTACTGCTGAACTCAACCCAACAGAATATTACCGTGTTGTTTTGATGATCAGCTGCGGACGCGCGGCCTCCCAGTGTGTTGAATGTTCTCAAAGCGGGAATTCAAAATTTGAAACTCCAAATTTTAGCCGTTAATTTCTAATTGCTATTTTCTAGTAATTTCTTTTTCCAAAAAAGCATCCACACAATATATATTACCATCTGAACACATAGTCGTTCCTGTTAAGTTTTATTTTCTGACCTACTATTCCCTTTGCCTCCTCTTTTCATTAGAAGCCACCCCTCATTTCCAGTCTCATCGGTAATCGAGTTGATCTCCGTTTTCCCCTGAATTATTATCCATCTGCTTCTTTTCTGAGAATTTCGTAGTTAAATATTTTGCCTAAAAGATGTTTATATTTGCAGATTGAATCGGGAACCCATTGACCTCGTGCCAGACTAAGCCTTCATGCGAGAGATGGGTCAGATCCAGTACTCTGAGAAATACTTCGATGATACTTACGAGTACAGGTATCGATCTCCGTCACTGTCATCTTCTCTTCGCTATTCAATCGCGTTTCTTTTGGACACTTATCGAGTCATCAATTGGATATTTTATGTTGTTTAGGCATGTGGTCCTGCCTCCTGAAGTGGCCAAATTGCTTCCCAAGAATCGGCTTCTCTCCGAAGTAAGTATTTAGGGTTCGCTTTTTGCCTGTCAGTTCTTGCTTGAATTGCGTGTTTTCCGATTCATAGGCAGCGTAATTTAGTGCGGAACAGTAGCGGTATCTGCATAGTGTTAACGTGTTTTTGGTTGTTAAGTTAATCTAAAGGGTTGACAACTGAGCCCTGCTTCGAAATAGAACCGAAATTAATGCTCAGCCCATTGGTAACTCCTGTGTCCTAACTATAATTATTGGCTAGTATTGCTGTTAAAGAAAGAAAGAATGGACCAATGTATGAAAGAGTTGAGAAACCCCTCCAACCAGGAAATAAGAAAAAGGTAGTGAAAGAAAATGGTTGGCCTGTTTGAACAGAATTGAATAAATGAATGTTCTTAATTTATGTACAAGAAGTCAATGGCCTAACAATATGGGTTTCAAAGTCAGAAGACCGTTACCGCTGTTTATAATTTTTCGGTGTCAGTGATATTAAGGTAATTTGTATGGCTATTTGCCTTCTAAGTATTTGTAGTCTAAGTATTTGCCTTCTAAGTATTTGTAGTCTTTGATCTGTGATCTTCAACAACTGGAAACTAAGTGGTTGCAGGCTTAAATGATTTACATTGTTTTATGACACAGAATGAGTGGCGTGCATTGGGGTTCAACAGAGCCGCGGTTGGGTTCACTATGCAATTCATCGTCCTGAGCCACACATAATGCTTTTCAGGAGGCCCCTGAACTATCAGCAGCAGCAGGAAAATCAGGCCCAGCAAAACATGGTTGCCGCCAAGTGAATTCACTTTTGAGATGAAAATACGAATTAATTAAAGGTCGAAATTATGTAAGTTTCTTCCGGGTTATATGGATGCTATGAACGATGTCTTATTACTGTTGTAAAATTCTCCTGCGTGGAGAATCTTGATATAGATCTCAGTTTACTTATTGGGTACATGTGGTCTACCTCTAATGTGCTATTTGTTTGTCTTTCGTGGACTAATAGTCACTGGATGTTTTTTTTAATGACTATCGGCCATCTTATTATTATTAGTGTTTGTGTTGAATAGTTTCCTCGTATGACCCTCTTTTTCTTTTTTCTTTTTCCAGCTGAATTTTTTCTATTTGAATTGTTGGCTCGCGTAATTTTAACGAGAGAATTATGTTTAGGATTAACATAAATAATTTTTTATTTTAAAGAACTATTAAGTATTAACTTCACAAGTTATGTAGCGAAACTCATTTTTTACTTATAAATTTGTATTACTTAAATAGTAAATAATAAAGTGTTAAATATTTTTCGAATTATAAATTATTAATTTTTATATTAGTGATAAATATTTTTGGCAAAAAATACAAATATTTATTGTTCATTATAAATGGTAAATTTGGGGTGTTATAAATAATTAATTCATGAATTTGATTCTTGGGTATAATTTTCTTTAACTACGATTTTAAGTTTGCGCTTTATCTGAAGTGTTTTTTAATGATTGTATCCAAATAAAAATATATATATTGAAAATAAATCAACGTGTTTGTAAAAGAGAGAAAGGAAAGAAATGAATCCTCATGAGAAAAAGGGAGAGGCAGGAGAGTGGGGGGCATCAGACGTACAAATATACAATTCCGAAACGAATAAATAAGAAGAGGAAACCCAAACAAACATACCCAAGGATTGAAATCAGCCCACTAAATGTTTTTGGTATATCGCAAAACACCATCTTCCACGTTTGAGGCAGACTGCTTAACACCTAAACAACCTGAATTGCCACCAATGGCCCGCAACGCCTGAACCCACAGTGGCAAGAGATTGATGTAGCTTGATGTATCAACTACCGCCTCTCTGGTTCGTAATTATAAAAACTAAATGATTAATTTAAGAAGATTAAAAAAAAATTAAGTTAGTTATTTGTAACAAATTGATGTTATTTTTTTAAAAATATTTTTACTAATCAATTGTTTTGGTTATAACTATATTATTAGAAGAATTACTTTAGAAAAAATGCATAAATATAAAAGACAAAATAGATTTGGGTTTTATATTTAGAATCAACATAAAAATTAAACAAAGTCTTATATTAAGGATTGGATGTAATATTAATCTTTGTACCCAAAAAAAAAAGGGGGATCAAATTTAATCTTATGAAAAAATAGATTTTACATGTTGTAAAGAAAAGATTAAATTATTTAATTCTACATTTTAGTAATATTATTCTTATAATTTTATTTTTATTAGTTTTTTAGTTTTTATGTAAATTAGTGAAAAGAATTGAAAATTGAAAAAAAGTATATATGGAAAATAGTTTTAAAACCAAAAAAGGGATTCTACAACAGTGGGCAATTCCCCACTTGGCCGGACCATTTTTCTTCGTCGACGTTACATTCGACAGTTGGTCGCGCTCACCGTCGGACGCCGTCCAACGTTGTCGGCCCTGCGTGTCTGTTGAGCTGTTCTCTGGCAAGTATCGGAGAGGTTTCAAACCCTAGGCTTTGTCTACTCTCAAAATCCGTGAGGTTGAATTGTTAAATCTGGCTTTGAATCTAGATTTGAATTTGTCCCCGCGTAGTTGTCAACCATGTGTTGGACGCTCTCGCATCGTTTCTTGCTTTGTTTTTAAATTTTTCATTTAATTTGTCTATGCATGTGGTCTTTTAATCGTTTGAATTTTGAATAAAGATTGAGTTTTCAAAGTTTGATTAGTAGTTTTTGCTTCAATTGTGCGTAATCGGCTATTACTCTTCATTCTGATTACTGGAAGCTTATATGCTTTGGATTGTTTTGTTGTGCTATGCCGGATTTCTTGTGTATTGGCATTCTGTTCATTATTATGCATGATCTGGTAAATGACTTGGCCCCGAGTTGTGTCTGGTACTTTATAAGCTTGACTTTAAATTGTCATTCTTCCGCGACTTGTAGGAGTTGCTTGAATTAATTGGCTTACTAAGGCATCTTCGTCAAAGCATTTGGAACAAAAGTTAGAAGGGTAATGCTGGATTTGTTTTTTTTTTGGCACTCTGTTCGGCTATCCGTGCTGCTTCTTTGTACATTAAGTTTCAGTGAAATGCGCTTTCTGAATCCTTAAAAGCATCCAGGTCTAATTGAAACTGCCTCTCCTAGTTGTCCAGCCCTTCTTTCATCAACGGCGCCTCCCTAACCAATTTCAACGGGATTGGATAGCCTTTTTGTATTGATGCCTGGGCTTACGTTATTTTCTTTTTTTGGCAGTGGCTTACATTGTTTACTGTTTCATTGCATAGTTGCTGAAAATAGGTATACTAGCCTTCTCTGTCACATCTATTCCTTTCTAATAACATATCATGGTGGGATGAGGCTTACTGTTGTTGTTGTTCCCTGGTAAGATAATGTTGGTGAAGAAAATCCTGCACCTAGCATCCTATCATTCGCATGGATTTAGAAATCCTAAAGCATATGTGAAAAAGTTAGAAAGAGGGATGGCCCTAAAGCACACTTGGGGATCTTATTCCCCTTCAATAATGACTTGTGAGGTTATGCAATTGCAAGTGCTATTCGATGTCTGTGTTGGCTTCATTTTGTGGAATTTTTTTTTTCTTTCATTTTCTTAGTTACTATTGTAAGTAATCTGGAACCCATCTGTCTTGTTTCTTACATTCTTTGCAAAGTTATCCCATGAAATATTTTACGCCAATTTAACCCATGAAACATTTTGAGTTGGTTATGCATTGCCAAGTGCTATTTGATGTCTGTGTTGGCTTCATTTTGTGGAATGTTTTTTTTTTTTTAATTTCTTAGTTACTATTGTAATGTAATCTGGAGCCCATCTCTCTTGTTTCTTACATTCTTTCCAAAGTTATCCCATGAAATTTTTTACGCAGTCTGAATCGCCTTCATACAGACTCTTGACTTGTGAGGTATGTGATTGCCAAAGTTCTATTTGACATTTTGTTTGATTAAGTATATTAATTTTGGTTTTTTCACTTCGTTTTCCATTCTGATCCGTAGAAATAAATAATCTAAGATTGTGATTTTCTTTGTCAAAATATCACCAGAACATACCCGATTCATGCTTTTGTTACACAGTCCATTTAGTATTAACCTGAAGCTAGAAAATCATGTTATAAGAGGCCATGACATGTTCTCTTTTTGCCAGGCCACATTTCTAACCATATTTTTTACATTCATGACTCGAGCACGCAATGTCATGGTTGCTACTGGTTTAGTTGCTTTCGCTGCAGCTGGCTTGGCATTTCCCTTCTACATGGCGTAAGTCAATTGATATTGCAGTGGACTGTTCCGATCTGCATTCTTTTGCATGCACTGAAGTTAACGGTTCAACTGAACTTGAATTGCCCAGGTCGTCAAGGCAGCCTGTTATGATCCATCAAAGCCGTTACCACCACAAGCACATTTCGAGGCCCTTACATAAACACTGGTTCGCGTGACGTTGGGCCTGATCATCAAACTTATACAAAGAAATAAAGCAGTTTGTGAATGTTGCATTCTGAGTAGTAAGTACACTAAACTTGTTTGTGCCTAGCGCTTCTGCAGTTGATGAAGCCTGGACATGGCTCATTGCTCCACCCAGAACGCGTCTTGAATATGCCCGGGAAAATCAATTTCATGGTTACATATGGTTCTGGAGCGTGTTAGAATCAACCTTATTCTAAGAAAAATGTTAGAATCAACTAGAAAGTGAAAGTTCCCCCTTTGTAAGAGCTGATGAGAGAAAATTTTCGACTGCAGCCAAATAATGGGAGTAAATATAAATTACTGCACAATTCATTGCAATCAGTTTCGTGACTACATATGAGGTTGGATGCGTTAGAATTCATAATCTTCCAGGAAGAATGTTGGGATCAAGTAGAATGTGTTTCTTTCTATCTTTTTTGGGAGAGCTGAAGAGTTTTTAATTTTGATCGCCTGCGAGTGGGAGTGAAATTTGAATGGGATATCTATTCATATTCCGATCAATATATTCATACTACGCTTCGAATTCGAAGGCATTTGTGCGAGTTCTATCCATGGAGCTTGTGGCTTTGAGATCTGCTGTCAGTTGAAATTCTGACCGGCATCTTCATCCCAACGAATGAGCCAGTGCTAATAGCCATGCTAGTTTGGAACTGGGTGAAAAAAAGGTTTCAGTTGTTATATGCCTTTTTTTTTTTTTTTGCCCCTTTCTGCCAACGTGTTATATGCCCATTAGTATACATTATTAAAAAAATGAAAGAGACAAGCGAGCAAAATATGATTTTATGTTTTTTATTACAAAAATGAAAATAAAAAGCCCTTAAATAATTCCAATAAAGCATACCAATATATTGATTATCTATTCCATAAAAATGGAGACTTGAATATCGGGCTAGATGCATCAACTTTTTTTTTTGGGGCTACAGAGATGCATCAACTTGTTATGTGCTTAGTTTAGTTAGGGAAGACAATATATATCATGTTAATTAATAATCTTATTACTACGTCCGGTCCTTAATATAAGACCCCGTTTGACTTTTTGTTTGGTCCTAATTATAAGACCCCATCCATTTTTTCTCTTATATTTATTTATTTTTTCAAATAGTCCTTCTAATAATGATAGTTCTAACCAATACACTTAATAGCAAGGATATTTAGGAATGACAACACTTATTTATTACAAATAACTAACTTAATTTTACTTCCTTAATCTCCTCAAATAAGTCAACTGGGTCTTATAATTAACCGGAGGTAGTATAAATGTTAATGTTTCAATGTTGACGTTTGAATATGTGATTGGTTTTTTAGTAATTTGTTCTTTAAAAAAAAAATAAACAGTGATAGATTATTATTTAAAATTGTCTATAATATTCAAGGGGCCTACTGGCGCGGTGCTTCTGATTCAACCGCGGGTTTCTCAAAGCTCGTATATTTTCAGAAGGAAGCTAAACGGTGGTGTTTGCTTGAACATGAATATCTAGATAGATTAAAAAATTAATAATATTTACATTGGCACATTTTTTTGGCTGGCCATTTATGGTGAAACATTTAATCTTTATAATAATATAGGATTAATAATTCAATTAAAATTTAAACTCTGAAATTTATATGATTCATGAAGTTTACAATAATTAAATAAAAATTTTGGTCAACAAATAATTAAACATAAATATCTTATTTAACTCTTAATTTTAAATGTAAATTTTTCCATAACGTGATAGCCCACAGTCATGGTTAAGTCAATACTATAGCCCACAGGTTGGGGCATTGCGTTAATTGATTGGATTATTGGATGTACAATAGTTGGATAAGTTTCACTTGAACACATAAACACGATACCTGTTTTTTGGCCGAGAGCTTTATGCTATTGCCACCTGGCAGCGAAATCTATAGCCATGTGTGGCATACTTGGCAGCAAAATAATCAACTCTGAATGCTCCTTAAACTTGTGGCCGGCCGAGCCGATTGCCGATTTTCACACTGGAAATGCACATATTTGTCACCATCATTAACAAGTAGCGAACTTTGATTTTGATCAATACTTTCTGACACTTAAAAGAATTGGCCCAATTTCTTCGGTAATTACTCTCTCTCTGTCACCATGTTGTTAACTCTGCGAAGTGTTACTGGTTACCGCGGAAATAAAGCCAAAGCGTGAGGAGAAAACGGATTATAGAATGACAATAGCGATGAACTTCATTTTTGTCTGGAAAGAGCTCCAGACCCACCGCTATATAGGTAGAAACATTTCAGACTTGCACGCAAAGTTCTCAAGAGTTCCTACTTCTCTTGTATTCTCTTGTTCCATCTGAATCTCTTTTCTCTCTCACACACACACCATAAATTTTCTGAGCTCCCCTTACAGTGAATTGCTCTTGAACTTCTCTTAACCTCCGTCCATGGCTCTGTTACACCCTACCTCTGCCTTGGCTGCTATCGACACAGTGTTATCAACGAGAAGCAAAACTCTGAATTTTCCTCTTTATACCTATAGCAATATGCAATCTTTCACCAGAAAAAGAACCGAATGGACCCAGAAACCTGTCTTTACGCGTTGCTACGCCAACAAGCATTGAGCCTGAGCAATCAATTCCAGAAACAGAGAAGGATGAAACTGAGAATGAATTTAGTGACGAGAGCTCCTCTTCAAAGTTTTCTTGGAGGGATCACTGGTACCCAGTTTCTTTAATTGAAGATCTGGACCCTCGATTGCCTACCCCATTTCAGCTTCTCGGTCGCGAGATCGTACTGTGGTATGACAAATCCAAATCCGAATGGGTGGCTTTCGACGACAAATGCCCCCATCGTCTTGCCCCCTTATCAGTAATATACGCTCTCCTCTTTGTCCTTCTTTTACTACCCCTCGTTTAGTTAATTTTAATCTGAATTAATATTTTAGGTTTATAATATCGCTCTCTCAGAGAAGATCATGAAATTAATCGGTTTGATTTTTGTAGGAAGGACGGATTGATGAAGATGGCAACTTCAGTGCTCCTATCATGGCTGGTCCTTTGATGGATGTGGATCTTGTGTTAGGATCCCTCAGCCGTCATCGGAAGGTCCTGAAGCTCGTGCTATTCGATCACCTAGCATGTGCCACAAAGTTCCCTACCATGGTGTCTCAGGGTCTCCTCTTTGTGTGGCGGATGAGAATGTTTGGAAAAAGCCGGCGCCGCTAAGCCCCCATTGTAATTGATTTAATATTTTATTGCTTGATTGAATTAATACACATTGAATTGTTTAAGTTCATTAAAACTATGCGTGTTTGGACAGTTTGAGATGTTTGTCGGTTTTTAACACTGTTAAATAATGAATATTTATTGATCTGCATGGCGTTATGGTTTTGCTTAGGTTGCCTGATGACTTCGAAAAACCAGAGTTTGCCACCGTGAACATTCAACGCGATCTGTTCTATGGCTATGATACTCTCATGGAGAATGTTTCCGACCCTTCTCACATTGATTTTGCTCATCACAAGGTAAGAACAATGTCTCTGAACCTGAGAACTCGATTTAAAATACTATATTCTTATTATTAGTATTTTATAGTTCATCACGTTGCCGGTGGAGCATTTCGAGCACAATAAAAGTTACTGTAGACAGTTTTTTTCATTAGATTTTGCTTCGTTCATTGACATATTCTCATGATCAGTAGCACGTAGCATATGAAGAATCTTTGAAGTTAATCTGGAGATGTAAGGAAAAACTTCTCTCCATGTACAACATTTTGATTGATCTCAGCAAAACTTATTCCTCACGCTACGTATGTTCCTTAACGATCCAACTAGTCTCCTGTGACAATTAAATTGTTATAGGTTTTGCTGAATTTGGTTCGGTAGTTCTAAGTGCGTACCAGTTTATGGGATCATTGCTTTTAGTACATGCCTAGGAGCCTTTGGAAACCTTCCGTTATTTATCTCCCAGCCTCGCACACCTGCTCGCTCTGTCTATGCATGGCCCTTGTTGTGGAAATGTTTCATCTCATTGCTTATGAAACATGACCATGCTAGTACATGTAGTGTTAAATTAGGATAGCGCTCAAATATGCAGTTGTGGGAGTTGGATTTATTTTAGTTTGATAACTGTTACATTGCTAGCGCCAAATTAATTACAGGTGACAGGAAGGAGAGATAGGGCAAAGCCTTTGCCATTCAAGTTGGAGGGTAGTGGTCCATGGGGCTTTGCTGGAGCTAACGATGATGGAACCCACGAATCAGTTCCAAATTTGTTGCCCCTGTTATTATATGAACAAGTAAGCCTGAGGATTTAGTATTGGAAGTAAATTTTTCAGGTGTTTCGTTTTATTTTTCCATGTGCCTTCTTCGTTACTGAGTAAATATGATATGGAAGAATTTTGTACAGTTGAGTTCTGTTAATGTTTCAACGCTCTTTGCGTATCAAGTCATAAGCATCTTGACTCACATTCAAAACAAAAATGAGTATTTAGTATCAATGCATCCTCAATAGGTGAATGAATTCTGTATTTAACTTAATCTAATACAATTCTGGAATTTTTTTTTTTTTTTGCCTTTTCTTTTTACCTTCTGAAATTTCTTTGTACCTCTAGTATGGGGACAATATGAGGTGGATGAATTCTAGATTAACTGTCTGCTTCTTCGAATTATGCCTGAATGTGTATTCATGGAGTTGGTAGGCATATAATAGTGCAGTTGAAGGCAGGCGTGACTTGCTGTTTCTTGTTTCATGTGCTATCAAGATGACTTTCAATAAGAATTACTTTGTTTTGGTATACTGTCATTGTTCTTTTTCCGCACGTCATTGTTTTTACATCTAAACCCACTTGTATTACTTTTGCAGAATAGAGATTAATAACAAGCTTCCAATAGTTGGTGACCAAAGATGGGTAATATGGATATGTTCTTTTCAATGTCCCCATGGCACCTGGTAAGACTCGCTCCATTGTTTGCAGTGCCCGAAACTTTTTCCAGTTCACAGTGCCTGGACCTGCATGGTGGCAAGTAAGAAGTCCATGTTCAGGCTGTCATTTTGTTTTCTTTGATTAAGGCTCCGAGCTTCTTAACCTGGGCATTTACTTATGCCTTATGAATGTCTCAGGTGGTTCCTAGATGGTATGAACATTGGACCTCAAACAAGGTGTATGATGGAGACATGATTGTTCTTCAAGGCCAAGAAAAAATATTTCTTGCGGAGACCAGTGATGGGTCCGGTGATGTTAACAAGGAGTACACAAAGCTCACCTTCACACAACACAGGCAGATCGCTTTGTCTTGGCATTTCGAAATTGGCTAAGGCGACATGGAAATAGCCAGCCTGAATGGTTCGGCCTGAGCAGCCAGCAGCCGTTACCATCAACAGTTCTAACAAAACGGCAGGTATGAATACTTGAACGTGCTCTATTTGAAATTGCATCACCTCTTTCCACAAACCAAGAATAAAATCCTTTTTGAACAAAACAATTGTTGGTTCCTCTTAAAAGCGCACACAGATGTGCTTCTTATGAATTGATTGGCTCAGTTGCTCCTTGATTTTTACTGTACTACACCCATACCCCCATGTCAAAGTCCAAGATGAAGAAGTCTCTGTTTGGTTTGAGAATCAATCGCATCCTGAATAAAGCATTGTTGTTCTGCAGATGTTGGATAGATTTGAACAGCACACTCTCAAGTGTTCATCATGTAAAGGAGCTTATACAGCATTCCAGACGTTGCAGAAGATTCTGATCGGTGCAACAGTTGTTTTTGGTGCAACGTCGGGGATCCCTTCAGAGACATATCTCCGGATAGTTCTGGCCGGACTTGCAGTCGCTAGCGCTGGCTTGGCCTTTGCCTTAAATGAACTCCAAAAGAATTTTGTATTTGTTGATTACGTGCATGCTGATATTGATTAGAATTTAGACAGTAGACACGCCTCATAGCCCTTGTAGGAATCCTGGCGAACCAAAGCCTTTGCAAATGGCTGGCTGTAAACAAAGTTTAAAGCTCAACAAACAAATGTAAAACTGAGATATATATTCACACTTTTGTGTGTGTATATACAGATGAACACAGCAAAATCTTAATCACCGACATTTTTCTTTTCTTTCTTTCTGGCAAAGACTGGAAAGGTTTTCAAGTACCTTGTCAAGGAGCATAGCTATAAATTAAAGTTCCGTGAGGCTGTTATATGAATTTTTTCCACTTGTAAACACATGCGTAGGTGCAATAAAGCCTCTCGATGCTAAAGGCGTGATAACGGAACTCAGAACGTTTCATGATAAATAATGCAACCCCTTTTATCTTCCCCATATTGCGGCCCTTTCTTCTATTTTTAAAATATGTCCTCGTCAATTTTTTAAACAAAATCAGTCCATTAAATTAAATACTTCCTGCTGGTCCTTTGTATAATTTATTTTTTAGAAAAATTTTATGGTTCAAATGCTTTGTAAGATTTAGCGGAATATTAATTGTTTTATTTCGAAAATATCTTTATTGTCAATTTTTAGTGAAGAAACAGAAAGTATATGCTGTTCAAATTCATGATATTTATAAAGAATAAAGACGAAAGTCAAAGCGAATTATATACAGTGTTAATGAAAATTATTAATTTTTTATGAAGTACTTAAAAATGATTTATATTAATAATTATATATACTATCAATATTCATCCGCATAACTTATGATGATAAAGAGGAAAATCTAGAGAACCGTGTTGGCGTGCAATTCGGTGTAAATGAAGGGCATCATATACAAATAATACTTGAATATTAATTAACTTTTAATTATCATTTATTTGCTATAAATAGGCTTTAACACTATGTTTGGTACCAGGTTTTCAGAGGGGGGGAAGAGGAGGGGAGAGGAGGGAAGTTGCTCCCCTCCTCTTGTTTGGCTCGTGCAATTTTTAAGAGGGGAGGAGAAAAAACTCTCCTTCTTTTGTTTGGTTAAAATATTTTTTAAAGAGAGAAAGGGCTCTTCTTCCCTCCTTTTCCCTTCTAGCTTCTCTCTAAAATTGGGATTTTTTAGATGAGAGATAAGAGATAATATTTTAATTTCTCATATATCTTTTCGATTTGTTAACCCCTAATTAGTCGTAAACATTCTACATAAGAGAGTTTTTTGAACATTTAGCAAGAGGTTGTTGAGATAATTGTCTCCAAATTAGTGAGCATTTGTAAACCTTTTTTTCTCTTCTTCTAATTCTAAGAGGCCGTCAGCATTTTCTTTCACCGTCAAGGTTTTTTTCTCTTATTGAAATCTATTACTCACGATTTTTTATCTTGATATCCTATAACTGTGTGATTGTGTCTTGCAAATCAATATTGGTGAATTGCATTATATATAGCCTGTAACATACTATTTTTTTTTATAAAAAATTGTAATTAAAAATATATAATAATATATTATTATATAAAAAAAAAGTCATCTTTGCCACCGAATTCGGTGGAAAAGATGGGAGAGGGGGAGTGGTTGCATAATGAGGAAAGAATTTGGAAGAAGATTTTAATAAAGAACAAAGAAAAACATGGGTGAAGGTTGGAAAAACAATGGAAGGGTATTAAATGAAGAAGGAAAAGGGAGGAAAAGCGGAGGGAAGTGGAAAAATTAGGAGGGAGTGATGGAGGGATATAAATGAGAGGGGTGTTAAACGTCCTCACTAGTTATATTTTCAAGCCAGAAGAAAAGAGATCGAAAGAGAGAAAAAGCGAAAGACAAGAGAAAGAGAGAGAGAGAAGAGAAGAGAAGAAGAGAGCGAGAAGTTGAGTTGCAATACGTGATCAGAAAGTCGGGACAAGTTTTGGGAATCATTTAGGTACACAAGTATACTTCTTTTTATCAAATTTTCTTTATGAATATTTCCTATATATTTATAGCTTTATATTATTATTATCATTATAATGTTTAGAGAAAATTTTACTGTTTGGGTATAGAGTAAATATGGAGTTTTGACAATGTATGATCGTATAAATTTAAAGATACATTATTAAGAATTTTAATCAGTTTATTTTTTTTAATGATTATTTTGAGAATTTTAAATTAAGATTTTAGTGAAAAAAATTGTTATTTAAAGATATAGAATGTTTTTTACCGATTAAATTTGAGTTAAATAAATTATTTGAGTTATTTAATATATTATTGAGGTTTTAATCGGTTTAAATTTGAATAAGTTAAAGGTATATTTTGGAAATAATTTTTGGAAGTATAAAGAATTGTAAATTGAGAATTTTATAAAAATTAAAATTATTTATACTTCAAAGGAGTTCCTCAGCTAAGAAAAATTTTAAATGGGACGATAACAAATAGTTGAGATTTTAATATAAAATATTTATATTGTAAGAAATATATATTTAAGTTATTAAATTTAAATAGTCTTATATGTAAATTATATTTTCAAATATTATATTTATTATAAATAGCAAAAATTTGGGAGAGTTATATGTTTATGTATTTTGGTTTAGAGGGTAGTTTTAGAATTTTAGAGTAGTTTTGGAATAGTTTTGTGTTTTATATTAATAAATATTATGTGCAATTTTGTAGACTCTTGAGAATTTGGGAGTAATCTTTGTGTGATATTTGTAAGCTAAAGAGTACCAGTAACTTTGAAAATTCTTTCTTGTACATGTGAATTGTGTATGATTATATTATGGATTTACTAATTTTTATATCATACTGAAAAGTAGTATTATGATTTCAAATAAATGTTTTGATATGTTATTTGATTTTGTTAAGATTTATTGCTATTAATTATGATCAATATTTAAATATATTGATGGCTAAGGAATTGTCCTGAGTTGTTATAAATGGTATATGAGTTTTTTGCTATCTTATCTTTAAAATATTTGAGGACGTATTTATGATGTAACATTATCGGCACCTGACATGCATTGTTGGGCTAAGGATAGAAAGAGATTGCATGGATATAAAATTACCACGTGGTATGCCATCACTCGGTGCACATGGATGGCACTTGTTAGGGCCCCTTCTTCCATGTTTTCCTTTGGCCAGGAATTCATTGGAGCTGTGGGACATGTGACACCTCCCTATTCACAAAGGAGGGGAGCCATAGTCTGAGCTTGAGCTCTATATCTTTGGCCGGATATATCTCTTGTGTCTGTGAGCTTGGAATAATTCAGTAAAATGGATTAGTTCCTATTGGACTATGTGTTAGCCTATGGTTCCAGTCAGCGGTATAAGGGTGGACGGTGATATAAGGGAGGCAGCATATTGCATTATTTTTGGATATATTAGAAAAATAAAATTGAATTGAATGTATCAAATATGTGATTTTTAATATATTTATATACACACATATAAACAGATTTTTGGTTTATCATATATGATTTGCTTTTACAGGTTAGAATTTCAGTAGTTATTGAGACGTTTGATCTCACCCCTATATTAACAATTTTCAGGCGAAGAATCTAGTAAGAATCAAGGGAAGGCACCAATGGAGTGAGCCGTGAAGGCTTTTGTACTTCTCAACACATGCTATGTTATATTTTTATTTGCCATGACTATAAGACTTTAATAGTTTATTTTGTTGTTATGTTAGAAATATTTTGAAATTATGAGTTGTTTGAAGTATTAGAAATATGTATAGACTTTTAAATTAAATATTTTGTTACGTATATTGATATAATTATGTGAGGTATTACATAGTCTTTATAAAATAAAAAAAATGAGAAAATTCATTCAAATTTTATGAGGTTAAAATAGTCAATTTTTTATTAAAACAAAACAGAGTATTATTAAAATTGTTCCCTTCCCTCCCTATCAATCAATCCAAATAGAAGATCATTAAAATCCCTCCTCTCCCTCTCCCTCTCCTCTCCTCCTCTTTCCTCGATAAAAATCTCTTCCATTCACTTTCTTCCGTCGAGCCAAACGCAGTGTAAGGATAGCAGTATATATTAAACTGGGAGAAGAGTGTACTTGAGCCACAGAAGCTCGTGGGGCCTAATTCGTTGACGAAAATTTGCAATCAAGCCTAATCAGTAGCTATTGCGTGAATATTATGTTTGTGGTGTCATTTGTGAATGCATGAATCGTGCACGTTCGTCAGTGACGCATTATGGCCCCACGTTGCACATTAAAGTAATTAATTCTGCAGGCATGCAAAGTAGGCCCTATCATGCGTCAATTCTGTAGGCATGCCTGCACTTTCCTCAACTCAGTTACTACGATCTAGTTTTCAAGCATATTCCTTAGACCAGGGCGTGCTGGACAAAGAAAAGCCAAATGCCTCTTGGGCTTTTTCACAGTAAATACTTACATAGTGTTCAACATCAACACTTGTCAGTTACTAGTCTTTAATTTTCCTAATCAATGATACTAAACTAGTGTTAAATTTACAACTTGCTAACCTTCCCGACCTTCCACCACTGAGGATTAGAAATTCTAAATACTGTGTTTTGGTTGTTTTAATATGGTTGTCGGGGTTAATTAATATGATGTTCTTGGTAGTCAAGTTTAATATTATTTGCTTCTAAATAAATAATCAGCAAAGATGAATAGAATCATAAGCCGTTGAAGTCTTGCCTTGCTGACCTTTGCTCCTTTATAGCTTTCTTCTGTATCCTACAGTTTGCCTAGTTACCAATTAACTCGAAAACCTTTTTGTTAACTTCGAGCAGGAAAAAAAATGGGTTAAGGTGCGCCCAGCACCTGAACTATTTACTTAGGTGCGTCCAGTGGCCTAAAGTAATTTTGGATGCATCCAGTGTCCTAAACTAATTAAAATGATGCGTCCATATCCCAGGCTAACAGAAATGTTATGTTTAACTGTTATTTTCCTGACTCAGTCTAAAGTTGACCTCAGATATTCTACATGGTAGACACATGGGCACCCGATGTGTATTATTCTTACTCAAAAGTCAATTTATTTAGAAGAAGAGGAAGGAAATAAATTTAATTTTGCGTAAGAATAATACATATCAAATGTCCATATGTCCGCCATTTAGAATATCTGGGGTCAACTTTAAACTGAGTCAGGAAAGTAACAGTTAAACATAATATTTCTGTTAGTCTGGGATATGGATGCACCATTTTAATTAGTTTAGGACACTGGATGCACCCAAAATTACTTTAGGCCACTGGACGCACCTAGGTAAATAGTTCAGGGTGCTGAGCGCACCTTAGCCCAAAAAAAATAGTTGATTCTAAGCTCTTCGTAATCTTGAAAATGGCAATGTAAGTGCAGGTCTTACAATGACTGTAAACGAAGAATGCAGAGAAAATTACGTGCAATGATAGGGTTGTGCAGGTTGAAGACTATAGCTGAAGAATGCCAAGAAAGGGAGCAATGAAAAGAATTGCTAGAAGGGATTCAACAACAACAATCTGTCGAGACGTGTGTCAGCATGGTCCAACAAATGTAATTTATGTTTATTAGTGGTATATGATCACTTAGTAGAGCATTAGAGCTGATATTTCACTTGATTGTTTCGAGAGTTAAGGACATTCTCTTGTACATGGTCTCAAGCCATTGAAGACTCAACAAACTCATTCCCATTTAAGCTTTCTTCCAATCATATCTTATATTACCGCTGGTCTTTATATAAGAGTTAGTTGTGAGTAGATTAAGAAAATTAGTTAAGTTAGGTATTTGTAATAAATAAGTGTTATTTTTTCCCCTAAAATATCCTTGTCAATCAAGTGTATCGGCTAGAACTATCATTACTACAATTAGCATTTTGAGAAAAAAAAATGAATAAATATAAGAGATAAAGTAGACTAGGATTTTATATTTATAATCAAGATAAAAGTCAAACAAGACTAGCCTATTAGGAGGGAGAGCCTCTTAAACTTATAAATCCCATAATATTTGTGAGATTCCTCAATGTGTGACTCATAATAGAGAACTCCCCTCGAGAGCCACGTCCTCGGTGGCTTTACTTTACAGTGCTTCACTCGGAGAGCCCAATTTCAAAAAACTAACCTATTAGGAGGGAGAACACATTGAACTTATAAACCCCACAAAACTTAGATCTCATTTGGTGTGAAGCAATGAAATGAGGGATAAGGATTGAAATTAAAATTGAAAAAATCTATTAAAAAAGAGTTTAGAATGGGATATTACTTGATACATGAGATTAGACAAACCCATAAATGTGGGATTGAGAAATACCATTTTGTCTAATCCCATATATCAAGCAATTATTGATGTTAAATACTTTTTATTGATTTTTTTTTGAATTGCAATCCTAATCCCTATCTTTTTTTTAATACTTTATACCAAACGGACCTTAAATTCTCCAATGGGGGACTCATAACAGAGTATATTTCAGTTTACCTCTGTAGTTAACTGTTCTTGGGGGGAAAAAAACTGTATTAAAATTACAAGATGCTACAAAGTTCAAATTCCTATCCTGTCTCATGGCTCACGGTTAGATAACTTAAAAGTCGAATCACAAGACAATTTTGAGCTTTCATATATAGAACTGCACGTGGTTAACTGTGTAATATGCAGTTTTTATTTATCCAAAATCCAACACACTAGTATATATCAAACATATGATCTTGCACTACCGCCATCTTCCTGCATTTGCAATGCCTGCTGCTCGACCAATTTTCCAGAATAGGACAAGCCACTGACAGCTGGAGCATGCCCGGCGAACAAAGCAACATGGCCCATGAGCTTGTCTTTCCTTGAAAACGTTGTACCACACGAACACTGCCACTTGAGATCCCCACAGTGCTTCTCATGTGTTCTCAGATCAGACAGCACTGAGAAATGCTTCAAATTGCACCTTTTGCACACGTACATCTTCGGACAATGACTTCTCTTGTAATGATTCTTCACACATATCATTGACTTCAACGGTTGAAACTTGGCATGCTTCTGATTCCACCTACATCCTTCCTGCGGACATGAGTATTTCTTAGGCCTGAACGTGCTCATCGAACATTCTTTGTCTCTATTCTTCATCGGGTTGCTCAAGGCGGCACTTGTCTTGTACTCATCCCCATGAGCTCTCATATGCATCCTCAAATTCGCATCTCGTTTAAACCCTTTCCCACAAATTTGACAGTAATGTGTGTACTTGGCCAGCAAATCAGCAGCATCCAATTCGATTATGTCCTCGTTCTTTGGTTCATCGGTCTCATCCCTTTGAGACAATTCTCTCTTCGTTTCACTAAGCCCAGCACTCGGATCATCATCCTTGAGATTATTAACGCAGTTATTGTTGGTATCATAGCTTTCACCACCGAACCAGTTCAAGGTTTGATCATCAGGACTAGAGAAGATACCTTGCTCTCTGTGCGGAGCTATGTTATTCGTATTATTACTACTGTGCATACTTGTATAATGGCCAAAGTTGGATTCAGTGCAATGGGTACCTGGTGGTGGAGAGAAACTAAGGAACATGTGTTGGCACGTGAGCACCATGGAGGAGGCAGTGACAATGAATTCCTGGATGATAGAATTCATACTGGCTAAGGTTGTACAGGTAGAGTCTGGTAAGGTCTGATCCGAGGAAATAAGAATACCCGCGAGTGTCTGGACATGAGTGAGCCTGTCTTTGAGGAGGGAGAGATTGAACATGAGCGAGGTTGATTGAGAGGGAGCTGATTCAACAGAGGGTGAAACCAGATTAACAGCAGCAGCAGCAGCAGGAAATATATTGTGCAGGCCTTGAGAGAGATCTGGGAAACCGAAGCTGTGGCCCTTGAAATCATTTTTTGATGATCGATTTCTCACTTGAATTTCAGATGTTTCTGAGGAGATGTGAGCTGTGACTGAATTTGGGTTCTGGAGTACAAAGAGAGGCATGAGAGACGATTCTCCAATATTTATAAGAAAGATTAAAACTATTGGGTAATATAAATAGACACGCAGGGATACAACAATAAGTCAACTATGTGAGCTAACAGGAAATATAATCCTTCCCCAGTTCCAACCTCCCCTGCATGTAACCAAAAGAAAATAATATGAAAAAGAAAATTATTGCTAACTGAAAGGGTTAATTTAAATATGTTGACTGTAGCTTCATTGGACGACCAATCACACGTTGAGTGTTTTAAATTGATTTCGTCTTCTTGTCCACTTCTTCTTCTCTCCTGTTTATAGAGAGTTCATTTTTGCCTTTAAAACTCAATAGTCAGTTCATTGGCAAGGTTTGAAATGTTCAGAAATAAGATGGCGTCATCGTAGCTTGCCCTTCAGAGAAACTCTGGAATTTACAATATGCAATAATAACCCAAACTTATTAAAAAGGCGGCTTGCGCAGCCAGAAAGCACACACGATGGATACAGAGTATGATGGCGGTGCGATAATAATATTCAAAATCTCTTACCACGTAGTATGAGGACTCTTAACTAACATAACTGTAATATATTTATGGAGAGAAAGGAAGCATTTGAGGTGGCCTTTTCGTGGAGCTTGAATATGAGTTTTGCTCAAAGACATGACATAATAAATATTAAGATGAGCATTATTTATTTGTTTTTGATAACAGGTGTGCATGAATACTTTTATTAAAACGTGTAATTTTTTTTGTGAGAGTGAGAGAGAGAGAGAGAGAGAGAGAGAGATGAATTGAGAATAGCATAATTAATGTTATAATCCCTCACCTTCTGTTTGATCGATGTGAAAAGAACACATAGATGAGAACGTCGATTAATACTGAAATGAATTTTATATTAATTAAGGACTGAATTATTGATTATTATATAGTAATTGTGAAGGGCCTCAGCATGCATTCAGATGTCAGCCTCTTGATCGATACCTTTCTCCTAAAAGAGTCCAAATCAATTGCGCCTTCCCATAGGCAGTGCATTTTTCTCCATTCAACGCGTTAAATCAGCGATATCTGGTTTGTTTACCCTTGTTGATTACTGATTGGTTATTTATTTTGACTGGTTTGCTTGTTCTTGTTAAAACTTGCTATTTAGAATAAATTTTTCATACCGGCTAGCAAATTCAGAATTGCACATCCGGCGTCTCATTAAAATATTAAAACAAGTTTTTTAGACATGAAATATCATAAATATTTGAAAATTACTACCTCTGGTTCTTAATACAAGACCCTGTTTGATTTTTATTTTGATCCTAATTATAAGACCTCAATTCGTTTTGTCTCTCATATTTATATTTTTTTTCCAAGGTAGCCCTTTTAATAATGGCATTCTAACCAATAAACTTAATTAATAAGGATATTTTAGGAAAGACAACACTTATTTATTATAAATAACTAACAACGCTCATTTATTATAAATAACTAACTTATTTTATTTCCTTAATCTGTTCAAATTAGTCAACTAGTTCTTATAATTAGGACCGGAGATAATATATCATCTACATCTTTACTCATATTCCATTAGCCCCAATCTTGTTACGTAGATCATAGGAAAAAAAAGACTTCCTTCGTAAAGCAGACTTTGGACGAAGCTTGACCTTTCAATACAATTTTAAAATCATCCTTCACGTGCTCCGTGGCTCTCTATGAATAAAAAATTCCCTTACGACCAAATAACCACTGTGATTTATCAAAACCAACAGCGATTAGAAATAAATTTATAAAACATTGATTTTTTGAATAAATATATGGGCTAAATATAAAGTTAATACTAATACTTTGGGCCAAAACAAACGTAAGCTTTACTTTTAATAATATTTTTAATCCTTTTATCCGAAAAAAACCTCTCGTCCTCTCACTGTTATTAATTCCTTATTAACGAGCTTTATGGGTTTGCCACCAAAAATAATAATAATAATAAGAATAACAACAAACTTAATGTGAACGACCCACAATGACAATGTCGTTGCCGTCGGTGAGGAGTTGAATAAACGACATGTCGCCATCCGGCTGGGCGCACGGAGGTAAAGATAAGACTAGCGCGAAGAGAGGGAGACACGCGGCAAGTTGAGCTTTGGGTGCAGCGGACTGCAATGGCATCCGTGGTGTCTAATCTCTCGTGGAGTTCTTCGTCTCTGCTGCAGAGCATTGGTGAAAGATTGAATGAAGGCACTAACTTGCCCAACAATAAGAGGGTCTTTGTGGTTTTTGCTCAAAAGAAGACGAAGAAAACTCGAAAGGTAGTGGGGTTATTGTACAGGATAATTTGGACTATCATCTATGTTTTCGAAGTTTTTAATTACCTTATTTGGTTACTTTTGAAACCGTAAGGGGAAAAATAAAAGCTCTGTCTTCCATTGAAGTAGGAGAGGAGGGGAACGCAAGCTAGGCAGTCGCTTTTGTTCCTGATTATTGTTAATTCCTGTGTAGCCTAGTCTGAGTTCTTTGACTAATTATTGCACTTAACTTCCCACATTATGATGGGCTGCTGCTGCTGCTTCCATCTTGCTCTTTTACCGTGAGGTCAGATTATCCTGAAGGAAGACATGCCTGATCTTGGAAAGAAAGGGCAACTTCTTGACGTGAGGGCTGGTTTTTTCAGAAATTATCTGCTTCCCATGGGAAAGGCCCAGATTGTCACTCCTTTGCTGCTCAAGTAATGTCTTATCAAACTATGCTTGACCTACAAGTGACCTATTTTAACAACATCATTTATCTTCTTAAGTATTTTACAGCCTCACTTATTCTTGTCAATTTGCCTTTTAAAATATAAAATAAAATTCAGTGGATATAGAACGTTCTCGGATAGTCCCTTGTAATTCCAACAATAGGATCAAGTAGAAATTTTTAGGAAATATAACTATGCTCACTATCTCGCAGACAAGGGAATCTGTCGTAGACAGTTTATGTGCTTAGTACAAGGTATTGTATGTTGCAAATCAATAGGAATCTAGTTTTTGACTCCAATTTAGCCTCTGTTTGCTTTTTACTGAGTTTGTAATTTCCTAGTAATAGACTACGGTCTATCAAATAAAAATACCAACATTTTATCGTCTCTTGCACTCGTCTTGGCTTCCCTCTTTCAGTTTTTTTCCCTTTACCTCTAATTTTGTAACAGTACAGCTAAAGGGGAAAACTGAAACATGGAAGCATGATATTATAAACTATGGCAATAGGTTCTGGAGTGGTACTGTTGTGCAGCCTATCATAAGATTCGTTTCTTACAACAAGGTTCATTGCTAACAATAAGTACATTTGGTCAATATTGACTTATCCAATAGTTACTCTTTTATAATGAAAAACCATGTATTCAGTTTAATCGTACGAGCTGCAACTCTTCAACTGTATTCAGCATGTTGCACACACCAAGTACTTTTCTCAGCTTCACAAATTAAGCCTATGTAAGAATCTTGGTCAATTATTCATAATTCATGAATAGTGAATATTATTACTGACTCTGTATGATGCACAGGGAAACTTGTCTAGTTTATTTATATTACATCAACGCGGCTTTAATGTTACGGTTGAGCTTATGTTTGTTTCCATAAAATAGTGTCGGACATTGGAACTTCTGCAATATACATTCATTGAGACGTGGGATTGTACTTGTGCCCTTTTGCTGAAAATAGCTACATTTCTTGTTTTATGAATAGTTGATACTTCTTAATTAAAAAGTCACAATCCAACCGTTTCTGCTTGACAAGTCTTATAGGCAAGTTATGGTGACTGACTAATTAAATTTCCAGTCAGCCTTATCTGAATGCAACGTATCTTTCATGGTTGGATTTTTCTGTGTAATGAATGATGTAATCAGTGTTTAAAAATGAAGGCAGTAAAGCATTGTCTACAACGGTTTTGGGATAATTTGACCTTGTATGGTCTTATATCTCATTTTAATTAATTTCTCTCCCCAGGGAAATGAAGATGGAGGAGGAAAGAATTGAGGCTGAGAAAAGACGGGTAATTTGTCCTATTCCTCATATTACTATTTAGCAGAACATTTTGTGGTTGTACACTGCAAAGCTTGCTGTTATTGACTTGGAGTAGGAGGTAATCAATGCTATGCTATTAAGTTTTACGTAGAACAGTTTCATCGAGGCTGAAACTGAGTTTCACATGACAGATTGCTAAACATGAAATTTCTTCATCATCATCCTTCCTCTTGTCTTTTTATTTTTGGTCTGATGTTTGAGCAATACGTTTTATTTTCTTTTTAAAGTTTGTACCATGGTTGTTTCTCCAACTTCGTTTTCATAGATGCTAGACTTATCTAAGCTCATTGTTCTCCAGGTAAAAGAAGAGGCACAGCAACTTGCTCTTATTTTTGAAACAGTCGGAGCTTTTAAGGTGAAGCGTAAAGGTGGTAAAGGAAAACAAATTTTTGGAAGGTGAGCTCTGACCAGTTCCATTCTAAGCAGTTAACTTATGCCCTTAAATTCAAATCTACTTTGATTTGATCATGGATTTTTTTTCTTTTTCCATTCTTAGTGTTACAGCTCAAGATCTTGTTGATATAATCAAAGCACAGCTTCAGAGGTACGATAGTCTTCTCAATATATACAACTCCTTTTGAAAATTTTGCACAAATTATCTGAAAACTTTTTTTTTTTTTGGGGGGGGGGGGTTTGGTTTTCAAAACTGAATGTGCCTGTTGTTTTGTTAGCGACTCCATTGCCTTCAAGTGACAGCACTTGAGCAAATATGACTGGCCATATGCTAAACGGTCATCCTCATTCTCGAGATTTATTGTTGAGGGTAGTTGATGATTCTATGTTCCCTACTTCATCTGTCTTGATCTTGTAGTAGATGGCGCTTGAGTATATTTTTCTTTGGTAATATGAATTGATCTTCATGTTTTGTTTTCTGTTTATAATTCATTCCTTTTTCATTTTATGTTGTCAACTCTTCAGGGAGGTGGACAAGAAAATTGTTTCTCTTCCAGAGATCCGGGAAACAGGAGAGTATATTGCAGAGTTAAAGCTACATCCTGAAGTTACAGCTAGAGTTCGGTTGAATGTTTTTGCTAACTAAGCACAGCCTGTTCTGAAATTTCGTCTGCTGGTGCAAGCTTCCTGCTTCAGCCTAAGGTACTAACTATCCGACTTAACACCTCTGAGTGCCACTTATAAGTGATTAACTCTCATGAACATGGTTCCAGTATTGGAATGATTGGTGCATGGAAATGAACAAGTAGTTTGTTTGAGTGGAGGAAATCTCCTCAGCTAGTTCTTATTGTGTTAATTGAGGTTATGTTGAGCTGCAATCCATGCAATGAAAATCGAAATATACGTCGGAGTCCAATAATTTGTTTATTGTGGCGTTTCATGCAGATTCTGATTGATTTGGATGCTCATATTGGAAGGCTACAAATTTGCTGAAACTGACTGATTAAGCTCGTATATTCTAGCAGCGGTTGTTTATTGTTTTTCATGTAAATTTTTTTTGGTGGGTCCTGTGAAACAATTTCATTTTCTAGAGTTTTAAATGAAAAGATGCAATTAAAGATATTGCGAGCACACAGAAGCGAAACGTGACAGAGCAGAGCAGGACATCTTGTCCTAGTCTTGAAATAAATGACGCAAACTTAAGGAGGCAATGACCAAGAGTGAATAAGGCGAAAGTATAAGATTATTGACACATAACAAATGACCAATCTAAATGTCAGATGTAGTTTTCTTAGGTCGGTCACTGGTCTGACTCCGACCAACGCCCGAAAGAAAAGGGAAGGGGGAAGAAGAAAATTTAGAAGGCGGTTTCCAGGTCTTAACGCCCAGTTATTGATTGGTCCCTCCGTACCATTGGGCGTTAAATGACTTGATTCAGCAAAGTTTATTTCTCGTTAAAGTATTCTCTGGAACAATAATGCAAATAGTGTTTACAATTTAGCGTTCAACATGTGATAATCAATTCGTGTGACGATCAACTAATTATTTGGTGCGCATCTTTTGCATAATTAATAGGAACTCAGGTTCATCAACGGATAATAAAATTTAAAAGAAATTATACTGTTTGCGAATGATAATGTTGTTCATCCTTAAGATTTAAGTAAACGTGGCCAGTTTAAACCAACAAATCCATTACTGGCTGAAGCAACAATTTAGTTATACGCTTATCTCTTTTTCCCACTGACCAGCCAAAGGAAGATTCCATGACGGGATATAAATATCCTTTTATTTTCTGCTGAGTTATTTTGGGTGGCTTAAAGCCAGACCCTCTGTACCCGACTACAAAGGACTAGGGTGACAAAACCAAGTTATCCACGGGTGCAAAATTGGATATTATCGGGGGAGAGCATTGTGATTTGCTGATTGGCTTCAGGAGGACAGATCTATCTTGAAAAGCATGGGCAAATGTTACAAATAGCACCACGTTATTGTCAGGTCATGCACCAGTTTAAACAATACTGCCATGTGTTGATGTAATATAATCCAATATGTGGCCTATCCAATATTTGTTAACACCGTATTTGCCATGGAGGAGCCAACCAAACCCAAAGCAGTGAAGTAGATTTTAGGTAGCCATACTTCACAAAAGTAAGAACCACCACTCAAGGGATGAAAATGAGCGACCCACATTAATTGATCCGCCATCGCATACCAAACCCGTAATAGATAAGGTTAGGTTCTGCTTAATTTGGAGCCGAACTCTGCGGATCTATAGAAGGATTAGCAATTCTTTGGTGGGATCGAAATTTGTTCAACACCATTTGCCCAAATAGAAAGGCTGGCCAATGCCTACTTTTGTTTTATGGGTCATAATTCATGAAAAAAACTGATGCAGATGGCTTGCGGATATAAACAGGACAAAGAAGCCACATAGTAAACCAACTCATGCATATCTGAGGCATTTGTCCTTATCAACAAAACGTGACCGGTTTTATCACTACAGACTCCCAAGCAAAAAAATAGGATAACAACTACATGCTCTGTGTTTATTTGCTTGTGTGGTTTCCCTTCATCAGTAATTAAAACTAAAGGCTATTCGTACGGCCCTTCCAGCTGTTGGGTTTGAAAATTACGCCATAGCCTCTAATCTAATCTACTTTGTCTTGTTTCTGGTTAAGTAATATAATCCCTCAATATCTAACTCAAACCTTCTTCTTCCTTTTCCTCAAAAGGATTCTCCCATCTCGGCATCCCATATGCCCTTGTCTCTTCGCTCATCGTTAATGTGGTCTCTTAGGCCATTTGGACCCGACAAAGCTTGTTTTTAAGTTCCCCACCCTGCCTCTTGGTTCTGCCTTCTTTTTGATATATTGATGAATTAAGTGTCATCTATACTGCGGCAAAAAGCCTGATCAATAATTTATAAGTTGTACCTTGTTTTTATCTGGAAGGTCACAAAAATCTTCAATTTGGCATTGGTGCAGAGTCCGATCCTCTGTCATCGATCGCCAATAACTTTCCTTAATCAATTTAGTTCCTCTGTTGTTAGATGATGTAAATTTAACAGAGTAATTGAGATGGACTGGCCTAACAGAACCCTTTACATGTCGTCGTTAAACAAATGAAATGATTATATCCCGTACCAAAAAGAGTTGCTTTTTTTTTTTTTAATAAAAACACCGCCAAACTTCATGGACTATTATATTGCGCAAAATACATTAGGTATTTCAGTGCTCTTTTTCATCTTTCAACATTATGCATGGCAAGTTAATCACATAATAATCCATATAAGAATCCCATTAAATCAGGTGGGTAATTCGGTTGAATTTATGTTAATTTGATAAACAACTGAACTAAATTGACTGGGGAGATTATTGGGAATGATAAACTTTAGAAAGTGACGCTTTCAAATGTTAAGAAAAAATTGTGAACTAACTACTCCGGTTTTAATTGTAAGACTTAGTTTATAAATTATAAATGAGGTCTTATAATTAAGATAGGAGACGGTACATAAAAAGGAGGAGAAAAAAGAGAAGATGAAAATTTTAAGTACGAGTGTGTACAACATTTTTGAAAAAGCTAAAATTAATTGAACCCAATAATTCTGGAATTTGATCCAATATAACAAAATACTGTACAGCTACATCTACTAAGAGAGATGAAGGAAAATTAAGGATGAGATTGAGTAGTGAATGATGAAAGTTGGGGAAGAATTAAAAATGGGATGGTGATGATGGGATTATTGGGGGAAGTTGCTTGGGGAGAGGATAATAACAAAAGAGAGATATAAGCTAAGCATATTTGCAAAAGCAGAGAATAAAATGGTAGCTAGAGGTTGGATGACACCAAGGGAACCTCTCCCCAACTACATGTGCTCCTGTATTGTCAACCACCCCTCTCTCTCTCTATTTTCTTATGCCTTCGGACACCTCACGCAATGTCTGTGCCCACATGCTTTGCTTACCAGCATTCACCTTAGCTGCCCCTAATCTAATTAATTACTTCCCATCTCTCTCTCTCTCTTTCTAACTCTCTCTACCTAAATTAATTACCTCTCATCCCTCTCATGCATGCTCCGTAATAACAGGGGAATTCTATCTGTTGGAAATATCTTGGTGTGGAATTACACAAATGAAATTGATCTTGCAAGTTGATAGAGTGAGTGAGTGAGGTTGAGAGGGATAGGTTGCGACTTGCGAGAGTATGGGTGATGGGTCGTCCACTCCACAACAAAGGGTCAGTGGACCCTACTGCCTATTAATCTCAATCCAAATATGTATACAGATGTCTGTGGTCTCGGACTTAGCAGTATCTTTCTTGGAAGCATCAACTTTGTATGGCTCCAACCCCTCCCACGCATAATCCCTTTGCCCTTCTTCCCTTTCACTCCTTACTTCTTCTGGGGATAAATCCAACCCAACCTCAAACCTTGTCATTTTCAGAAACAAAGTAAAATCCAATTTATACTTGCAAAGTAAGCTAACACTCATCAGACGAGTGTCACTCAGACTGTAAATGCCGGCTCATCTATCAGGTGAATCTGTTAGGGTTAAAGCCGGAGGAAAGAGACGGAATATAATATATATCATGAGAAAAGGAATATAAATCATGCACTATATATATATATATATTGGTGATTATATATATGTGCGTGAAGGTGAGAGGTAGAGAGGGGGAGAGAGGCTCAGAAAATGAAAGATATGTACAGGTGGGTTGGGGAGGTGTGAGAGCATATGGCATGCAGTGGCATAGATGGAGTGAGTAGTGTGAGATTGAGAACGCTTTATTCTGTGCATTTAATGGAATAGTGAGAGGGAGAGAGTGTGGGTGATGCAAGAAAGAGACGCTCAGAGTGTGAGACATATCTTTTAGCTTTATTATAATTATAATTGAAAAGCACCCAAAAGGAACCTAATCCACGACTTTTGGTTGTGGTGCTGCTTCTGCCAAACCCTAGCCAGCCCCCCCCCCCTTCTCTTGTTAAACAAACAACAACACTGGAGCTCCATCCATGCACGCCCAAATATATATATATATGAAATAAATATAATTATGAACTGACGAAAAGGAAAGATGCCCTATCACTCCCTCACTTTTCGTGAATGAAAGGCAACCATGAACACTAGCCACTTACTCACTCAAAGTATTCCGATATATTCAACGACTACTAGATTATTATTGTCAAAATGGGAATAATTATTATTATTGATTATAATTATAATCCAAAGAATCCATACTTGCCAATATTTGTAAAATTAAAATTAACGCTAATAATTCACATTCCATCCATCCTTCTCCCCCATTAACAATAATTATAACTTGTTTTTCTCTTGCCTCCTCCTAATTCCTTGCTTTGCTTTCCCACGTACGCCCTGGCCTAATAATGGCAGTCCACCAGAGACGGAGCAGACAGCACCAGTGGTTTTTCTTTCGCCGGAAACTCGAACTTGGAATCCCTCTGATCCTCTTCCGGCGCCGGCAGGTTTAGATCCAACACCAGCACTTTTGGCTTCTCTTCCACCGCCTGAGGCGCGCCCACTGCTGTGGATGCCCTGTGCCTCCTCATGTGGCCCCCCAATGCCTGGCCGGACGTGAATTCTGAGCCGCATATTGAACACTCGTGAATCTTCGCTTTGTTGATTGACAAAACCCCGTTCATGTTACTGCCTAGTTGAAGAGAAATTTGAGGGACGCTTTTTATTGGACCTTCTTCGATCTCATAACTGTTGATGAGTTGCGGCTGCGGTGGCGGTTTCTTATCTTCTAACGTCATCTTAGGCTTTTTGTGGCTGGCCCTGTGCCCACCCAACGCTTGAAACGAAGGAAAACTTCGGTTACACGTTTTGCACTCGTACACAAACAAACCAACTTTGGCGGCACCGGCCGTGACGGTGGCCATCTCAGCGAATCTCCGGCTGCCTCCTGCTGGTTCTGTTCTGGCGGCTTGAGATTGAGGTCGGTGCTGAAGATTATGGGAATCCCCGCTCTGAGCCAAGAGAATTAAACAGTTAGCCATGTCTTCCTCTTCCTCAGTGCTCTCGTCGTGAGTAGTGGTGGTGGACGAAATGGAGCCGTAATCTCCACCGGCGCTGAGGTGTTCCCCGGAGACGCTTGATGAGCTGGAGGTCATGGCCGCGACGACCGCACAGGGCGAGGAGGGCCTGTGCCTCTTGGTCCGCTTGCCCTTGGCGATGTGGGTGACGGTGGCATGGTTATCAGACGGCCCCACAAACTCCAATTCCTCGGCGCCTTCCATGTCAACTAGCTTATTACACAAAGACGGAAGAGATTTATGTGTATACATATAAGCGTGTGTTCGCAGAGAGAGAAGAGAGATATGAGAGAAGTGAGAAGAAAAGGTGTAGAGTGAAGAGTTATATATATATGCGGGGAAGAGGGGTCCAAGAGGAAGCCGTCTCCTCCTCTTTGTTACATATAACAGCTAACTCTGAATGAGTCTGTCATCACTCCAAAATCTTCCTTGCGTTTCCAACCTTCGAAGTGTCACTCACAAGGAAACTTCTCACGCGCTCTCACTTCACGTCACCCTCACGCTTCCATCCTATCCACACTTTCCCCTCTCTTCCTATTATTATATTTCCCCCCCCTCTCTCAGTTGAGTTGGGTGTTACCTCTCTCTCTCCCCCCTAATTAATTCGCCCATAACTAAACATGCTTTCTGTTATCTATTTTGTAATATTGAGTATTCAGGATGTGATTAAGAATTAATTTAGATCTTAAGAGCGGAGTTGTATGCGAGTGAGCAAAGATTAGCTTGTACAAGAAAGGAAATTAGGTGAGGATTAGAGATGGAAATTAGAGGCAGATCAGATGTGGTAACTGCTAAAGTGGAAAAGTGTAGGGAAAGTTTTTATTCCCCCCCCCCCCCAAAACTAAAAGCAGTTCAAGAAAGGTTGGTGTTAACGTTCTGAGTCTGAGTCGGTTTCACTCTTTTTTTTTTTTCCCATGGAACGTAGAATAATTAAGGCAAGCAGAAGGGAGGCGTGGATAAAAATTTACTTAACCTAGCAAAGCAAAAGAAGGAAAGTGCACGTTAAAAGCATGTCAACCCCTCTTATTATATAAGATCACTCCACTATTCCTGTTTATTAAAGAAATGTACTAACCCCGTTTGAGTGATCACAGATTCGGGCGGGGTGCCTTTCAAGCAAACCCCCTTTAATCTTTAGCGGAAAATTATAAAAACTTTATGTTTTCGTTTGTTTTTATTTACGTTAATGGGGTGTGTGTGTGTGTGTTTTTTTTTGGGGGGGTGTCTTAAATTAGTGTATGAAGCAGTAAGTGAGGAGTCCAAGGAGAAAAGAAAGGGACAAATGTGGAATGTCAAGTATAGGATTCGGTTAAGGAGAGTATGTGTAGATTACAAGTATGTGACATAAGCGTTTTCATTAGGACGAGGCTTCTTATACTGCAGGCTGCTTAATTATATACTACTATTTATATTTATTAATTACATATATTCTCAGCATCTGCTTGCGGCTCATCTGTCATGATAATTAATTATTGCTAAACTACGCTAATCATTTCACTTCGTTTCTCTCAGTATTGCAACTTTCTGAAAATTAATTTACAACTAATCATCATCATCATTGCTTTGTTTTAGCTTCTAAACAAGTCTTGCTTTTTGTTAATTTGTTCGTTCCCCTGGCTTTCTCCTCATTATTAGGTGTGCCACATATGCACCTCTGATCTCTCCATCTCCTGCCGCCGCGACAGGCTTCGATGTGATATATATATATATATATATATAATATAATTAACCAATCATCAAAACTTCTAATAATCCCTGTAAATAGACCTGATTATCATAACCAAATCACAATTAGCTAGGTTTCTCTAATTAAAAACTGGAAAAAGGGCCGACCCATCACGTGATTCTATATAGTTCTAATAGAAAACCTCACATAATGTAAGTTCGTTAGATAAATTTTGACGCTGGTGAAGACAGTACATGTGTATTGTTTTGGTATTATTAGCAAAGATTACATAGGTGAGAAAGAGTTGAAAGACATAAAAATATATACTCCTCCGGTCCTTATTATAAGACCCAATTTGACTTTTTATTTGGTCCTAATTATAAGACCCAATCCATTTTGTTTCTTATATTTATGCATTTTTTTTCAAGATAATCCTTCTAATAATGATAGTTTTAGCCAATATGCTTAATTAGCAAGGATATTTTAGGAATGACAACACTTATTTATTATAAATAACCAACTTAACTTACTTCCTTAATCTCCTCAAATAAGTCAATTGGGTCTTATAATTAGGACCGGAGGAGTACATATATATATATGGTCCTTAGTATAATTAATTAATTAATAATCCTCCCCTAACTAACTGACTTCGTTACTCTAGTTAATTAAAAGCAAAAACAATAGACACAGAGATGACGGTGAAAAATATTTTCATCATTTGTAGATGGCTATAGGATTCTATAATTTATTTAAACTTGAAAACTCTTCAGGTCGCTCCATTTAGATTAGTGCTGTTGGATGTAGTTTATCTACTATCAAGTCGACCGTAATCTATATATACTATTATCTGGTTAACCGTTGGCCTGCTTCCGATGACACAGATATTATATCGACCAAATTTGACGGTGCCCAAGAATCGTGCCATCCTTAATTAATTTGTTGGTCCAAGTTAATTAAATTACTCTTCAGATTTATTATTTTATTGTATTTTTGAGTTTTGTACTTGTATCTATATATAATATGTGTACAAAATAGGTGTAGCCACATCACAAACGTCTAATTGTATTCCATATTCTGGCTCACGTAATTAGACCCCTGAAATTAGTGATTACTGAATTAGAAAAACAAAATCTTATTGTCAGTATCATCCAGCGGATGAAGATCGACAGTTGGGAAAATTAATTAAATAAACATAATATAAATGATAAATTGAAAAAAGAAACTTAATTAGGAACCAACAAGTTGTCACATTCAAACTTACTCTGGGTCACGTTTTAGTTTTAGAATCATTCTATACATCAATCTGTATCTGTACGCTAACCTTATATTCCTTCCGTAGTTATGTAATGCACACTGAAGAACCAAACAAAGTGTGTCACAAAAACAAAATCAATGGCCGAAGATCGTCCTTATCCAAGTTGACCTGGCTTTAATTTGGCCCTTTCGTTATAACCAGCTAGGCTCGTGTGTAAGAGAAACTCTTCCAACTTTATACAACAACCGGGTCAAACAACTGCGGTATTTTTTTTCCCCTTAAGAAACATGATATGATACATATAATTGAATTAGCCAGCTGATAATGAAGTTTGAAAAACGGAGATAGGGGTATTAATTAATGGTGGCGATCGATTGGATTGTTTCAGGAAAGTGATGAATATAATTAGGACCTGGTAATTTATAATAATGAAGTGGTGTGTGTGGTAGCAACCATATAATTAATCTTGTGCCATACCTAACCCGACAGTTCGTTTTTTAATCTCTCCATGTGTTGTATCCATCTGTCACTATACACAGAAACAAAAGTAAACACAAATGAGCATTACGCCTTCTGGGTCAATCATGCACATATATGCAGCTCATAAATAATTTAGGGGGAAATTAAATTAAACCAAAGTGACATTGAAGAAACATTTGGTCCCAATGCATTGGCCAGTGGAAATTAAATCGGATTGATCAAGAATTGATAAGGCGAACATTTTAATTGAGAGACAAGTAAGAGGAGAGGTTCAATGAATAGTAGTGAAGTATTTGGAGCAGATCGAATGGAAAAAGTGGAAGAGATCAGATGGGATATGAAGATTCTTAGCGTAGCAAATAATAAAATATGGTGAACATGTTGTTGTGTTGTGTGAGGCACGTAATGTTGATGAGAAGGATCCCATTTGCCCCTCCCATATCCTGCTATAGCTGCCTCAAGTGCCCATTCATTTCTATATAACTGTTTTCTCTCTTTTTATTTCTCTATTCCCAAGTATTATATTTCTTTGATTTGTTGATCCAATGCCAGGAAACAAGACAAATACTTTTGTATATTATAATCAGAACTGGCTTGCTGGTGGAGAAAAAGTAGAGCATTCTTTCTTCATATATATATATATATATATATATTCCTTTTGTATTCATTCAGTTTTAATTATTTGAGAATTGAGATGACGAAGTATATAACAAACGTGACTCTGAAGCCTTTTGCAACTAAGCTCACACACTGCATTTATTAATTAATTAATGACTCAATTCAACTTGTAGCTCAAAAGACGTAACTTCCAATGAAAATTTTTTCCCTTTGCTTACATTTATTCTTTCGGATGATAAGCTAAACTGTACAGTTTTGTCGCCACAGAGAAACATTAGAATTCAATTAATTCCATTGGGAATAAAATTAATTTAATCAGCCACCATATACTACCGATTCAGTTACCGAAGATTTATCCTTATTATTATCGATTTAATTATAATATATTATAAAATAAGATATTTAAGTCGTCGCTGACCTAATTTTTTTGCCACCAATTTAGTTAAGCCACCGAGGAAATGAAGTAGTAGTGTTTTCTCTTTGGTCAAAAAGCAAGTAGTGTTTCATGAAATATAACAGTTCAATTAATAGAAGTATAGAACAGAATTAGTTTTTTTTTTTGGTACAAAAATTTTAGAAAAGGAGTTGGGTTCACGATCCATTTTTTTTTTGGGTACAGAATTAGTGATGGTGATTATTGAACAAAAAAGCAATACAAAGGCTAATAAGCGTGAGATTCTTAGCCCAAAAACAAAAAAAGAGCGTGAGATCAGAGAAGTGAGAAGCCGTCAACCGCTAACACAAGAAAGATTAAACGATCCGAGGGTCAAAAGTTTATCTTATGTCTGATGTGATATCATGGTATTCTTCGTCCATTTAACTATTTAAACGATGAGGACCGGTCAGTTGTCAAATAGCACTTTTTCCTCGGGAAAAAAGGTTCAAATTTAATATGGTCATGTGCATGGGGTAAGGATTTTATAAACTTTCTTATATTGTATTTTTATATTTCAATGAAATTAAAATGAGCCGTTACTTATATACTCTTCCGATCTTAAATATAAGACTCTTATATACACTAACATAAGGGTCTTATTTTTAGAACTGGAGGAGTAATTCCTATTAAATAATAGTAATAAATCTAACTTCAGATAATTATGATAAATCCGATACAGTTTTGAACTCATACAACTCTTTAATTTTTCTTTCATGAATGAAATAAAACTGAGTTTTTTATTTAAAGCGAACTAATTAATAAAAACACTAGAATCCATGGAGAGGAAGGCATTAGCAAACAAATAAAGATAGTGATCGAAGTAGCAAGTGGACTTATAGCACTTCACTTTACAACAGACACACAAAGGAGAGAGGAGCAGCTTCTTCTGAACCACTCATATCATGACCAGTAAATTAGCAAGTTGTTGGTTGCATCTAAATCTCCTCATCTCTCTCCTTCTTCTAAACTTGTTACTACCACCCTTGAAAGGAATATTTATATCTATATATATATATATACGCTTTTGCTGTCCTTATTTTTCGCTTGGCCCTCAGTCATCCAACTGCCCCTTCCTAACCATAACTTTCATATTATCCATATCTCACACAACTCAAGACAGTGACACACTTTTTTCTTTTTCTCATAATTTCGGTTTTCTTTCTCAGATTCACGTACACATATAAACTAAGATGCCGCGCCTCTTAATCATTCCAACCGCCCTCTTCTCTCCTGAAAGATGCCTTGATCAGTTACATGAGGTTCTGCAGGGCAGCAGCCAATGACCTTTAATTTCAAGCTGCTGTAGATATAATACTAGTTTAGTTAGAAGGGGAGTTGCATGATTAATTAGATCGGCCTGTCTCACTTACAATTATTAGAGGGAGAATTTGGAGTTTAAATAATGAAGGTCAAACACTTGAAAGAATATGATTATGAAAAAAATAATCGAGAAGAAGATGATTAAGGGTTTGGAAATTGAATTATGGTTGTTGGGCACTAGTGCAACAGGTGGAGTACTGAGGTTTTGGATTGCTTTGAGAGCAATGTCGAGTTGAATAAGGCCACCATATACACACACACACAACTAGCTAGTAAACCTAATACTCCACCTCACGTATATTATATATTGGGGTTCAAGACAAAGTGGTTTGTTGCAACTAAGGCTCTATTTACACTAATTAACACCAACGTATTTGTCAGTGCGCAGCAACATTTGACTTTCACAGCCTCCTAATCAATTTGGGCGTCCATATATATTATCCCTGGCTAACAGCTTCAGTCATTGATGATCTTTTAACTAAAATCTCACATCTTATATTTATATTAATATATAATACATAGGTGGCAATAAAAAAAAATGGTGTCACTCTGACGCATAAAGGTGAAATATTTAGTCTGGTATTGTGAGATTTGGACCAAGGCATCTCTTCCCCAATATTTAATTAATAAGGCCATTGCCTTGGTTTCCTATCTTGTTAAAGCACTATCTGTGATCATGATTTAGTCTTCTCTTTTTTTTTTTTTTTTTTTTTTTTTTTAAGTTTGCTCGCGAGCTGTGCTAAAGATGGGGTCATCATTTCCGACTTTGTCTTTCTTCGTCCATTTTTGGCTTTGTGTTCCTAGAGTTATATGCTTATACTACCCAAGGGTTTATCTTCTCTTTCTTTTTTTCCCCGCCTTTTTTCTTCATTTTTTTTCTTTCTCTATTTGGAAAACCTTCAACTGTGTCTATCCATAGCGGAGTTAAAATTGAAGTTTGGCCAATTGATTGGTATAGCTGATCGTGATGGTCATACTTATATAGGATATAAATTATAGACTCATTAACAGATAACAATATACATACCTGATGAGAAATTTTCAGAGATGCGAAACTGATTTTTGAAAAATGAGAGAAGTATTTAAACCTAACATATTTAGTCGAACAATCTCCTCCTTCCTCCCTTTGAATTAGTTTTGTGCTGCTAGCTCCTAAAATTTTACTACTGTTGAGGATCAATATATTTCTCTATCCCTCCGTCCCAAAAAAAAATTCTGGTTGGATTGAAGATGATGAGCATGTGTGAGTGTGAGCTACGCAAGACAAGAGCTAGTCTTTATCAGTGTGTCACGTAAAAACGCAGCAGAGATAAGACTGGAAAAAAGACTGTGTCGTGCACCACCCATTGTGGCAGAGGCAGGCATGAACCCCCAACTTTTCAAGCTTTTCCTTCAAGCCAAATAGCCCTTTTTTCCTATATAATATATATGAATAGTTTTCTTATCTTTAGTTTTCTTTGTTTTTTTGTTTTCAAAAGGCCACAGTCCGTGCATGATACACACAAAACAGAAAAGGCAAATCCACTAATAATGAATAACATATATAAAGACACAAACAGAGGTGAGGTTTTGATATGGAGCAGTAATTAATAGTAAAGAATGGTGTGGGTGCTCGTTATAGTGATGACAAGTTTTGTTGGTATGGTTACGTTGGAGAGCCACTCGTAGTTGAGTGGAATTTGCAACAAAAAACATAAACTGAAGAGTGAAGACAGAGGTGGTCACGGGTGAGCCAAAAAGGCTGCCTCTCATCTCAATGACCACGACTTATTGCCCACCCTCTACCTTACACTTAACATTTCGCTTTTACCCCTTTTTCTCTTCTATTTCTCACGCTTACCTCGTGATTAGTTTAATCCCTCCCAAACCACTTCCCACTTCCTCATCAATGGCCAACGTATATGTGAGATCGATTTCAATTTGTTCTCCTCTCTATATGATCCATCTGGGGCCATCCCTCACGAGCTTGCTGATTTCTGGGTTAAAACGGGTCATGCATGAATATTACTGACAACCTCTGCAAACGCTACAGCCTGGTTTAGTGCCTAATCCCAAGTTGCTTCGTTTTCGGCTCAACTGCTAACCAGAAAAGGACGTCTCTAGTGAAGCCAGTGGTGAATCATAACTCGTAACGGACGTTGCACAAATATGCTTTAACTACACTTTCCACCCACTTTTCTTTTCCTGCTGACTTGCCTGCATATGATAGAAGAATAATCGGCATTATATAACAGAGAGATCTATTTTGTTTTCTCTAATTAAATTAAAGTTATTGTAACCGTCGAGTACTCCTTTCTTTTTATTGTTACTTGCACCAACTAAATTTTGGACTTTTATTAAGTGCCCTGATAATTCCACAATAAACATATGGCAATAAAATAAACTGTCCCGGCCACTGGTACCTTGACACTTGACACCATCATCCACCGGACAAATTAAAGCCAGCTCTCTTCTCTCTTTTTTCTTTTTAAAAAAGATTTTTAAAACACTTTTTTGGGTCATAGCAAGTGATCAAATTGCACGGACCTATCCAACTGAGGCCCATTCATAGACAGAGAGCCAGCCCACTAAGTATTGCACATTATTTTAAAAATGCCAAAAAGGAAAAAAATGTTAAAGCAGTCAAATCAGGAATACAGAGCCATGTTTCCCAAATGCTCGCAGTGTTTAGGCAGTTTCTGGGTTCAAACTCGCCGTTGCTCCATCATACCAAAAGAGGGGCATAAACTACGAACTATGACACCATCGTTTATGCTAAAAATGCTACATAGTCGCAGCCAGGACATAAAGCCATGTAAAATGTTGATATAATAAGGATTTAAACGTCAGATTCATTCAAAGGCAGCCAAAAAGGAGTACATGAGAAGTCAATTTTATTGTGGAGGACGCACATAAAGGATTATAACAATCTGACCAAACACCAATGCATGTTTAGTTATTCAATTTCACACCCAGCTTCATAAGCACATATCATGTCCCACATAGTCTCCAATACATGCACGTGAGGCTATAGTAAGCAAACAAAGGATAAAATGCCACGGCTGCTTCTAGCACCATTTTGCATTCAAATTAAACTGGAGTCAAACCCACCACGCCTGCAAACAAGCACACGTATATTGTTAGATCAATTCATAGTTCATATCATATAACGATAGCAATTATTAGTGGGGGCGACTCAACGAAATGTAAGAGTGTACCCATTGAATGACAAAAAGAACTGAGTATTCAAGCTTCTCAGGCATCATGCCAAAATTATGAACCCAAAAAAGAAAGGAAAAAGGAATTATATGCCCAAAGGAAAGAAAAGAAAAGAAAAGAAAAAACATTAGTCCATATCCAAGCTTGCTAGCTTCTGAATCATGTTAGCGCTTATTTTGCAAGTCATTGTCTGAGGAAATTGTTTTAGTTTAACATCACGATTCAGATTACAATAACTAAACCACAAACGCAGAAAATGACAAGGCTTCTATTTGAACAGACTAATTGAAGAATTTGAAAAATGACGAAACAGTATGAATTCTATCTTACCACATGCCAATCTTCCGCCAGCATTTCCAGTGGTCAAACTAAGTTCATGTCCACCTACAAAAGTAAAAGTAAATATAGATGACTAATCAAGTGCCTCATAAACAGGGGTATAGAATCTTCGTTCCTCCTTTTTGTATTTGTATGTTTTAACAACAGCTTTTTATTCCAAAAAAGGCTTCAGTTGTGATTAACTCAATACACCCAGTACAAGAGTGAAGTGCAGATTTGAGCACAAGCAATAATACTCGTCCTTTCAACTTGCTAGAACAGTAGCATAAATTTATTTATTCTAAAAGTTTATGAGTTATGATAGCACCCCTTGATCAATATATTCATTGCCCGTTAATCTACTTATTTCTGTAATGTTGAGACAGTATGAGCTGGAGCTGCCAACAATAATTTTCTCCGCAGAAGGATTTGTAAGCCAAAAAAGAAAAAAGAAAGAAGAAGAGGAAAACTAACCTTTCCCGAGGTCATCCTCAAGCTCATGAACCACAAGGGCTCTTCCAACAACTGAATTGGGGCCAATAAGTGGTATCTGTATGTTTCAGGTACATAATTAGCCACAACCAAGGAGAACTACAGTAGAATGATGTGGAACTCAAGCACACAGATTAAGACCAACGGCTGTAGAACATTTAAGAAGATATATATTAAAATAGAAAGAGCACCTGATTATCTGTGATTGTTGCCTCTGCAATTCCTGTAATGCAAAGAGATAAAATGGTGCATATACAGGTTAGTAACAATTCAAAATAGAAGGAGAAAGAAAAGAAGATAAAATTGTATCTACCGTCAGCATTAGCAACTATGTTTCCCAGGTCACCCGCATGACGGACTTCATCCTCAGGAGCGCCATGTGTCTTGTTATTAGGATTAAAATGTGCTCCTATATGTGTCATCAGAGAAGCAAAAATTATGACTTCATCAGTAAAACAATTAAAAAGAAAAGAAAACTGCGTGCTTAACCAAAAAAAAAAGGCTTACCGGTTGACATACATCCATTTGTGGTATCACCATACTCATGCTGCAAGAGAAACAAGTAGCACAGTTTAGGAGGGTATTCTGGACAGGGCTAAATTTGCAAAATCAGAAAAGACTCACTAGATGAAAACCATGAGGTCCTGGAGTAAGGCCAGTAACTCGAACATTAACTGTTGTTGGGCCTACACAGTACACATCACACAGGAATTTAACAAGTTAAGAAATTCTGCTCCATTTAGGAGCTGTCGGCTTCAGATGGAAACAATAGTGAAGTATTGGAACATATCAATACTAAAATTTAGCCAGCAGCACAAAAACTAATCTACATAATCTTGTGTAGAAATATTTCACTTGGCAGATTTCACAATCTTCATTTGTAACATCAAACGAACCCAAAGAAGAGGATTACTTTACTCTCGTGTTTTACGATACCAAGCCGTAAGCTTCAGAATGGAATGTATGTAAAGGAATTGCCACTAAATCAATATAGTGCTTAGTTCCAGTCGTTTCTTATTTCTTTTTGGCTACATTTACCTCATTCTATCCTCCATTGTACCGATTTGTACAGTATGGTAACATACTTTCTAGTTTTTCTATGTTTAAAAAGAATTGTCTTGCCAAGATCTTCCAAAAATAACCGAGGAGTTACCAAGAGCATTTCTGGTATTACTGATTAGGGAATAACCAAAAAAAGCAAATTAAAAAAAAAAAAAAAAAAAACTGGTTCGAATGGAGCTAGGATTAGCAAGTGGCAATGGAAGGGAAACTCAGGAGAGAAGAGAACCAACCATCGTCTTCTTGGGTCAACGTGACGACACCTTCGACAGCGGAATTGCCTTTGAGGACAGCCACGGCTTTCTTGGAGGCAGCGGCGACGAAAAGAGGCTTAGAGGGGGCCGTGGCAAGGGCAAGGGAGAGAGGAGATGGTTTGAGCTTGAGGGAGACGCCATGGAAGGAAGACTGAAGAGGTGGGTTATGACTTTCGAACAGAGAAAGTTGAGTCAGAAGGGGTGAAGACGACAGAACAGTGAGGGCCGCCATAGCAGGCAATGCAGCTTGCATTAGGCGAGAGCCCGCGAGCGTGAAAACGCAAAGAGATAATGTAGCGGCAGTCTCAAGTCTGAGTGGTGGCTATATATGAGATTCCGATAATGATCGACCTGCGGAAGCTCGAGGCCTCCCTATTTGTCTTGGTCAGATTTTCTAGGATATCTCTCAACTTTCCTATATTTCATTTATGGCCAAAGGGGGTTTGACTTCTCATTTTTATCTGGGGTGTTTGAATACCTTAAAAAATACTTATTCGTAGGATTTTTCGGCAAATCGAGATAAACTCATTCATATATTTACTTTGTAGATCATAAAATCACTTCTAAAATCATGATTTGATTTCTATCTAAACACCCCCTTAATCTTCTACCCCATGTTCCTCGTATTTGAGAAGTAGTCTCTTTTAAACTCATCTCAGTTTTCTATTCACTCATCCTACGAAAGAGTAATAAATAAAAGAGACTGATGAAATCAAATATCAAATACTCAGTGAAGAACCAAAAACAAATACTACTTTCTTAAAATCAAATATAGATCAATTTTTTTTTTCAAAACATTTGAAATAAGAATACTTTTATCTTTACGTGTTAAATTTTAATCATTACATGATGAGGTGTTTTGAAAAAACACACAAACTTTTAAAAATTATGTAAGTATTGTTGGTATAGTACAGTCTTAGATGAGAAAACTTATGAGCAAATTACTATTACAAGTGATGGCATTAATTTGGATTAAAAATATAAAAAAATTAACAGTTGCACCTATCTAAAAGCTTAGATTTGATGATGATTAAAAAAGTTTACAACGATAGTATGAGATATGTGTTCGAATTTTAGAAGCTTATATTCAGGAGGATTGGAGGTGCAGATCTTAAATTAGCCATTGATTGGGGGCTAAAAAGGAAAGAAAAAAATTCGTCGCTTGTCAACCATTGGACAGGCGACATGATACGGCTTCAGTCTGAGATAAATGCCTTTTTTTTTTTTTTGGTCGGAAGACATAAGTTCTTTTTATTAATCAATAAAATATATAAAACATTTATGATGTTATTATTTGTTTTATTATTATGATGTTATTGACGGTAAAAAATTTTTTTTTTTCTGTTCAATTTAAAAATATAAAAATATTGATGACAAAAAAATAATGTAAAAATGTTTTATATCTGGAAATTACTATTTATTTGAATTCATTTGGCATAACAAACAAATTCATATTTTATGCAAAGATTCACATGATTTTACATTAGAAAATTTTAATTTGAAATCAGCGTAAAAGTAATCTTTTATAAAAGTTTATAACTGAATGTATTTTACTTATAAATGATCTAACGATTTTGTTCGATGACATTCCTTTTTCAGTTTAATATTTTAAAAATAAAAAAGTTTAATTTGCTAATGAAAACAGTTATTCATTTTAAGTTAATAACAAAATACTTTCCTCCACGGAAAAATCTAAATCTTTCCCCTGAATCAAAAATATTATTTTTAAAACAACTGTAAATTTAACACATAATCAATAAAAAAATTGTATTGCTGGTCAACCATTTTATTCCAATAGCAGTGAGTTATTTATAATTTCAAATAATTAAACTAAAAAACATTTTTTAACAATAAAAAATTGTTTTACGGTTATTTTTAGTTATGTATCGAGCTGCAAGGTCAATTATTTACTCAATTCATATGATCCATGTTTAGTGGCGCTGAAAACTATTCTTTGGAGGGCAGTCTACTGTGTTGAGTTTTGGTGTTCCAGACCCGACACGAACTGAAAGTCTACATCTTTAGCCAGTCGCGTCCTCTCCTCTGAGTTCATGGACGCGCCAAAACCCTCCCAAGTTCGAGTTCTCGTACGCCCGCCTCCTTCTCCCAATCTTCCCATCACTTCATCTTCTTCTTCTCTACCTCCTCCTCCTCCTCCTCCACTCCCCACTCCCATTCCCTCCTCAGATCATTCTTCCTCTTCCTCCTCTGCAACACCTTCGTCCTCCTCCTCCTCTGCCTCCCCATCACTGCCTCGCTCCTCGGATGGTGTGGTGGTTGTTGGCTTCATTTCCCGAAGACCCGACGATTCCACGCAGCTTATTAACCGTGTTATCGACTTCAATGTGTTCGGCTCGGGCAATCTTGATAAACGACTATTCGTCGACGAAGAGGAAGCCAGAGACTGGTTTAAGTGGAGGAGAATTAGTTATTACCACGATGAAGAAAAGGGGATATTATATTTGCAGTTTTGTTCCACTGGCTGCCCGGCCATTGACGGATTTTCTGAGCCGTCACCCGGATTTGATTCCGTTGTGGAAGAGCACGAGTTTGGAGACCTTCAGGGAATGCTTTTTATGTTCTCTGTAAGTGAATTTTACATGGCATGCTATGGGCTTTATTAGTCTGATTTTATCTCGGCATCTTATGGATGTATTGAAGTATCAGGAGCCCCGTCTTCGACTTTTGATAGAGTTACTTAAGGGCATGATAAGTAAAGTTTGAGTCTTGATTGAAGTTGTCACCTTAAGGAACTGACAAGGATAAGATATCAACGACTTTTGAAGTTGGTGTTGATCTGAAGTGTGATTAAATGAAGAAGTTCATATGCATAGAAAATTATGATGTCGTCTTTTCCTATTACTTAATAATTGGCAGTTTTCTAGCGGTCAGTCGTAAGTGGTATAAAGAGAGAGAAGCTCTAGAGTCAAGGGAGTCAAGTGGGCTTTTAATGAAATTTGATATCGAAAGATCTGCGGAGTCACTCCCTTCCATGTGATAAAGGATAAGTTGAATCCCGTAAGATTGAATTTCGACACATAATTGACCCTCGGCATTTCAGTGTGTTGGTTCTATCCACAGCTAGATCAAAGAGCAGTTCTTTCATTGACCGGCATGTATGTGCATGAGCAATGATATGCTTCTGTTTATCCATAATCTATAATCAAAATTACGTTTAGAATCATGACAATTAAAATTTTGTGCCCGTCATGGCTTGCAATGCTTAGTATGAAGAGGGATGAACTTTACAGTTGAATATACAGTATCACTAGAAAATACTCGGCAAAAGAAAGTTGAGGTAGGGTGGTTTCAGACTTTCGGTTATTTTAATTATATGCAGTTTGAATATGAAAAACTGCTGGGGTACAAGGAGTAAGAAATCTCAAGTGGAAAACTCATGGAGAAATTAAGACCAGAAATAAATTGGGGATAAGCGCATAAATGATTATGCTTACAGTGAATCATCTCAACATAATCCACTTTAAGAATTATTGGATTTGACTAATATCTTCTCATTACATAATCCACTTTTAGAATTATTGGCTTTGACTAATATCTTCTGATTCAATTTCAACGCTTGCTTAATGTGTAATCTTGCTTATTCCTTATATTGTCTGCCAGCTTGGTTGTTAAGAGGAAGTAGTGCATTTTAATATTAGAAGATCAGTTAAAGAAAGAAGACATGAATGTCCCATTTGGAGCGATGGGATAGAAATTCTTTTCTTAGTGTTTGAGGTTCTGAATATATAGCACAGTGCATGTTAAGTGCTCTTTCAACGAGAAATTTGTGCATATTAGGTGTAATTGACAACATGGAAATGCAGGTTTGCCATGTTATTATACATATTCAGGAGGGATCACACTTTGGTACTGAGATCTTGAGTAACTTTCGTGTGCTACAAGCAGCCAAGCATGCTATGGCTCCATTTGTAAGATCCCAGACTACAACAAACACGCCATCTAGATCATATTCTTCATCATCTTCACGACCCATCTCTTCAGTAAACAATACTTCTCCAGGTAGAGGCGGTGCTTTCTCAAGCCGCAATGCCTCAGCCATTTCTCTCATGTCTGGTCTAGGTTCTTATACTTCTTTGTTTCCAGGACAATGCATACCTGTCACATTGTTCGTTTTCATTGATGAATTCTCCAATTTACCAAATTCCAACAGTAATGGGGAGGACTCTTCAGATTCCTCCTCACTTAATCACTCTGCTAATTTGAGTGGTGTAGCCAAGACTAACTTGCCTGCTAAGGGTTCTGGTTCAGTAGTTATGCTGGCACGCCCTGCAAGTCGATCTGAAGGTGGCTTCAAGAGAAAACTACAGTCCTCCCTTGAAGCTCAAATTCGATTTCTAATTAAGAAATGCCGCACACTCTCAGGTTCTGAATCAAGTTACTCTGGCATGAGAACCGGAGGCAGTTCAACTTCTGCTCCTTTATTTTCACTTGATGCATCAAAGGCAGTTGTTTTGTTAGATCAATTTTCAAATCGAAGAGGTGAATCTCTTGAGTTTGCCACTGGGCTTGTAGAAGATGTCTTGAATGGGAAAACAAACTCTGATTCCCTTCTGCTGGAAAGCCATAGTCAAAGTGCTAGCAAAGAGGATATTATATCTGTGAAAGATTTCATTTACAGGCAGTCTGATATTTTAAGAGGGAGAGGAGGTCTAGTTAACGCCAATAGTGGCTCAGCTGCTGGTGTTGGTATGGTAGCTGTTGCAGCAGCTGCAGCTGCTGCCTCTGCTGCATCAGGGAAAACATTTAATACTCCTGATCTTCCAAATTTTGAAGGCTGGCGATCTTCCAGTCATCATATGTTGAGTAGAATTCTCTGTGCAAAAGGCAGTTGCTTGGATGAATTTGAAACTATCAAAAGAAGACCCCGTCCAAGGAACACAGTTTTACCCGCAGCTGATGGGTCTCCAAAGGTTACAGATCCTCTTGATGTTGCAGCATCTTGGTTGCATAGTGGTAAAGGGCTCATTACAAAGTTTTCTACTTCATGGTGCCAAAGAGCAATACCAGCTGCCAAGGAGATTTATTTGAAAGATTTGCCCGATTGTTATCCTACTTCACAACATGAAACCCATTTGAATAATGCTTTGAATGCATTCTGCTCAATGGTCAAAGGACCTGCTGTGCAACTTTTCGCAAAAAAGTTAGAACAGGAATGCACTTTAATATGGGAATCTGGGAGGCAATTATGTGATGCTGTTAGCTTAACAGGCAAACCATGCATGCACCAACGGCATGATGTGGAGACTGTTAGTTCAGATTTAGGTGATTCATTGAAGGCGCATTCCAGTGGATATTTTTTCCTTCATGCCTGTGCTTGTGGCCGATCACGACAATTACGTCCTGATCCATTTGACTTTGAATCAGCTGATGCTAGTTGTTTCTCTGACTGTGATAAGCTCCTTCCTACACTCAGACTTCCAGAAATCAAAGTCATAGAGCCTATCAAGTCGTCCTCTTGGTGTTTGCTTCGGATTGGGGATGCAAGATACTATGAACCTTCTAAAGGCATACTTCAAAGTGGATTCTGTGACACCCAAAAATTTCTTCTCAGGTGGACTATATATCTAGAGAAGCAGAAAGTGCCAAATGGTTCAACAGAGAGTATAGTTAAGCAAGGTTCTTCAATTAAGCCACCAATGGTTGAATTTATTCCAGATGCAAAGAAAGCTGGCGTTATGCAGTCTGACCCTGCTGTACAGAATGAAGTGGATGGCCAAAGAACATCTTTAGATAAATCTGATGATAAAAATATAAGCTTTGGTAGAGGTCTTCCCAATTTCAAAATGAGAAAACCTTTTTCTGAGGTCGTTGCTGGATCAGCTGCTGGTGATTCAGGATTCCCCCCTCTTCAGCAGCGGAGATTGCCAACGTCAGGTTCTGATAAGGGTATGAAGCAAAATAGGACAAGTAGTCAGAGTTTGGGACATGTCAATGCAGTTGCTGATCATCAGGTGTCTCAAAAATCTTTAGATATATCCTTTGTTCGGCCACCACTTAATAGCAATAATGATAATAATTGCAGAGAAGCTGACCCTTTTTTGCAGATAGGTAGCAATGTAGTGCCTGTATACCTGGATGATAGTGAAAGAATAAAGTCTCATTCTTTTGTGAAGCACGTAATAGTATATGTTGGGTTTGAGCATGAATGCCCCCATGGCCATCGTTTCCTGTTAAATACAGAACATCTTGCTGAACTTGGATCTTCATACTCATTGTCTGAAGAATCTCATGTAACTTCTGTTGAACCTGGACATAGCAATCTGACAGATCATAGTAAAGTAAATAAGAATACTCGCTGGGGTAAGGTTCGCCGAAGCTCTGTGTCAGCAAATAAGGAAAGAGATGTGGACAAATCAAGTGAAATTATTGTCAATGGTGATTCAAATTCAGATGGAGTGATATATGCTTACCATCCACAGAAGGAACAAAATTTGACATCTGTTAATATATTGACCAAACCTTCTGATCTTCCAAAAGATCTTGGAGAAGATCTTGAAGCTATTAGCATGAATGATAGTGATCTTGCATTCTCCATGTTGAACCGAAATTTGCCTGTCTACATGTTCTGTCCTCATTGCAGGCTCTCAAGGCACAAGAAGGATCCACCAAAAGTTAAGTTTGCCAGCACAATCTCACAGCTTAAAAGGATTTTTCTGGTATGAGTTGCTGCTCTCATAAACATTTTCTTTAAGTTTCAATTAACATTATTGAGTACTATAATGCAAATCTGCTGGAAAATTTACTAGTCTCTGAGTTCTTGTTTTACTCATTCAGTTGTCTAGTTTTTATAAATCTACAGAACATGCAAATTTACTCATGTAGATAGCATATTACATTTTTAATTTGACACTTGAACGTGTTCACTCATATTGTAATGTAATTGACAATTAGATATAACAATATAACATTTTTGTGCCATTGAGATTCGTTGTTTTCATTTTATTATCGGATCAGCTACCTGATCTATTGATATTGCTGTAGGTGACACCTTCATTTCCTGTGACATTAGCAACATGTCCCATTGTACAATTTGAGGCAAGTCCTGCTATTTTAATGTACATTTTCTTGAAGGTTGTATGATTACATGAAACTGTCCATTGTGAAGCTGATCGCCTATGAGGTTGGGCAATAAAACCCCTTTTACATTGTCCTTTCCATATGAACCTTTTGTAGTGTCCTCAGTTTTACATTGTGCACCATCACAACTATAACATGTGTAATATCAAAAACAGATGAGTTTTGAACCAAAAAACATCAAAATTTTCGGTGAATTGGGCCCTGTATATCCACTTAAGAGAGACCATTTGGGCAGGCTCTGGCAAGAAGGGACACTTCTGCAATACTTTTAAAGTGATTGTATTTTTTTTTTTTTTAACTCTGTCCACTATTTGTATTTTGTCCTTGTAGACATCACACTTGCCTCCATCAGTCCCAGATCGTGAACAAAAATTGCAGTTCAGCCTTGGATGTCAAGTGGTTTTACCACCACAGAGTTTCCTTACTCTTAAACTACCATTTGTATATGGTGTGCAGCTGGAGGATGGAAGAAAGCATCCTCTCAACCCCTTTGAACAACAGCCGGAAATGACTGCCTGGATTACCAAGGGTTCAATACTGCAGATCTTGTCCAAGGGGATCAATGATGAGGGGCATCAAAAACACTAGAATATTATTTAATTTTAAAGTGGCTTTGCAAGAGTGAATCGGGCAAGTATGCCAACAACTTCTCCAGACTCAGGTGAGGTTTGGTCGCTTATATATGTACCTACAGTAGTCATCTTCGCAGTCAAAATTTTGTTCAGTCTTTTAAATGCAGGAGCATGTCGTTCACATATTTTAAATCTTTGGTAATCTGTCAGAAACTTGTTTGGTCTTCTGTAAAAGAATGTTAAGAAATTCTTTATGCTAACGCATTGTTTTGACACAGACAGAGACAAAGGCATGGATTATGCTATGTTAATTTTGCTGGAAAATTGACCTGTTAATGTAAACTAGATTCTGCGTCAGACTGCTTTTATCTCTGAAGAATACGAGATGTGTGCTAATGGTACAAAGTTATATGTGGAATAACTTATTTTTCTTTCCCCTTGAAATGATCAGTCGTGATCCTTCAAACCTGCCTCACTTTTTTAACGCTGTCAGATTTTTGTTCCTGCCAAACTTATTCCATTTTTTTTTCTACTTCAATCCAGAAGAGACTAGGGATGACAGTCAAAATCCTAATATTTTATTTTGGTTGATTTTTTTTTCATTAACTTGTTTGAATCCTTAATCTTTAATGCATGCTTATAACTAGTGTGGCTGAAGAAAGTGATCAATCATCAATTGACCGTTTGCTAAGGAAATCATTATTTTAGTCTCTTCGATGTGCAAAGATGCTTTAATCTGGAGAAAAGGATTTGATATAGTAGTTAGAGTGAATTGTATATGATTCTTATACGGTGCCCTTGTGGAAGGTTACACTTGAGTCCTTGTTGTAAGAGGAAATGAAAAATGGTAGGTTTAAGATGAGTGTAAGTTCAATGGGTTTGGACTTCAGAAAATCAGGCTTCCAGTTATAAACCATGAAGGATTATACGAAGCCTTGTTAAAGTTCCTGGGTTCTCTTGTTGGAGGTCTTCCACTTCCCTGTTTTTGGATGCTCCGTTTTAGCTAAGGGAATTGGTCCTCGTAGAAAATAAATGCTTGAATATTGAAGCAAAGAGGTGGCGAATGTCTCAGCAAAGACTCAGTCATTACTAATGCAGAGTGACTTGAAACATGAAATTTCACTTAATTACTATTGTTTACACATTGGATGCTCTTTCTCATGTTATTTTAACAAGAACTGTTTCTAATGAGGTTGCTTTCTCTCAATTAAAGGGGGGCGCACGCACGCTCATTAATGAGGACGTGTGAGCAGGACGAGGAACTTTGTGGATGGTGATTGTGGTCCGTCATGGAAGAGCTGTAAATGGAAAAACTGGGACTCAAGGAGTGCATCTTCATTCAATGGTTAAGTTTAACAGGCTTGGACAGCTTTTTAACAAGGTATTTGGATTCTTTGTGCTGACTAACTTGCCCTTATTCTGATGCTATTTTGGACTTTTTGGTTTCCAATAGACTTTGTGGGTGATTTTTTTAGCATGGTCCTCTGCTTTTTGATATATTGAAACATGGATATATGCATGTGATTGGATTAGCTTATTTTAAGTGATTTTGTACTGTACAAAATAAGTATGGGAGAGGAATTATGTCTTTGTTCCTCTATTTTTGTATGTGTTGACACATGTATATATGCATATTGTAATGAGTCTCATATCGAGGAGCCTCACAAGATTAATTAGTTCAATAGACTCTCTCATCTACTAGGGTAGTTTTTGTGTGAAAGTACCCGATGACTCGGAAAGGGATACCCCCAGAAAATCTGACTGGCAGGTTGCCAGGTAAAATACCATGGTGTGAAGCCATTATGAAAGTTGGCACCCCCATTTCCTCACAGGCTACTCTTTTAGGATTATGCTCTCTATTTGTACTTGTAACCCATGTTCAAGTAGTGCTGTCTGGATTGATTTGGAAGATAATGTCAAATATATTTAAGGACCATAAATGGTGCAAAAGGAAATGGTCATATTTCTTAACTGAATAGCCAGCAGTTCCCAGATGGGATGACTGCGAAATAACCACATTGACATGATTCAGCATGTGCCTATGATGATTAGCTCGGCTCAACCTGAAGAGAACGGCCGTTTTATTTATCTCCCAGTGATGTCTGCTGCGCTGCTTATAACTATGTTCCGGTGATTGCCATTACGGGTGTGTTTGGATGAAACCAAACTATGGTTTGGAGAATAGCTTCTGGAGAATAGATTCTGAAAAAAATAGATTTTGTAAAGAATAGATTTTGTGAAAAAGTGATTCTGATAAATTAGAGTGTTTGGATAGTTGTTATCAAAAGAACTTTTTATATGTACAAATTTTACTAAAATATGTATAAGTTAATATGATAATTACATAAAAGATAGATTTTATAATATATTTTAATTTAAAAAAATAAATTTGTTAATAATATATTTTTTTACCAACATAATTAATAATATATAAAATAATATAATTAATATGTATATATATTTATAAAATATAAGATTAAATATGTTTATAAAAAAATAATTGAGGAATGTTAAAATCATATTATCGTTGAGATCTACTCTACAGGTACAATCATACTATCCCATTTGAGCCAGAAGCAGAATGAATTCACTTCTTCTGAAACCATGGTTTTGAGTTCCAAATCATGATTTTGATCCAAAACCATGGTTTCTATTTTTTCCTAGGTGTTTGGCAAGTCTGAGACATAAACCATGGTTTGGGTCCCAAAACCATGGTTTTCTATCTTATCCAAACAGGCCCTAAATATGTGTGTTTCTTGCAGGAAAAGGCCCTTCGTGATCAGTGGATGGACGGCTTTTTCAAGTTTGAAGATGTCAGGAACCTGGACCATCACTGGTGTGTTTGACGTATGCAAGAATCTTGAGAAAAATAGACCGCTTGTTTTCCTTGAGAAGCTTTGCCATGGCAAACCGGCGAGCACAATCTTTGATGACCTTCTTTCTTCCCCGCAAAAACTGTTATCATATCTGGTTTCTCACATGATGTAGCTTGCGCGCACAAACACAGATTTCAATGCGATCTTCTCAATTCTTCTCCAGCCAATTTCTTCTCTGCCTTTTCCAGTGATTCCAACTTATCAGGTGCAACTTGGAAGATTATGGTTGACTTGTAAAAATCTGTTCCCACTCACGATTTCCGACATTTATTTTTTTCCCCCCAATTCAAGATTCTTTTTTTTTTTGGTTTTATTTTCGCTTTATAATTCTTTTGGGTTTTTTTAAGCAATTTGACCAAAACAAGGCATGGTTTCGACATATGTATTAACCTATGCAAAAGATCTCGGACCATGGCTGCATATTTTCAGAAAAACAGTGAAATTCTGAGAAAAACTAGATAGGTGTATTCGAAAGTTACACATTTTCATGCAATAAATTAAAAAAAAGCAATTTCCAGAAAAACCAAATTGGCATGTTCCTCAAAAAATAGATAGGTGTGTTCAAAAAAATTAAAAACTTAATATGGTTACACGTTTTCTGAAAAAAATTCGGAAAAAAATAGATGTCTTAAAAGTTAGATTTTTCACCCACAAACTAGATCAAGTTTAATACGTATAAATATAGAAAATATTTTTAAAAAAATTATCATCAATTAGATTGGGCAATTTTCGAAATTAACCAAACAGTACTGGACATCAAATAAGTATATGAAAAAAAAATTTGCCTCTAAGCTTTTATGATTTTTAATTCAAATATTTAATAATTAAAAATATTAAATTTTATTTTTTAAAAAGATGTAAAGACTTGCTAACAATTTTGTAAAATTATTATCAAAATACTCAGTTTTAATTTTTCTTAACTTGATAACAATTTTTGTGACTCGACAGTAAATGCTCCACTTCTTTGTGGCGAACTTTGCTGCTGGAATTCAGAACTTCCTTGCATCATAGAGATCGTTGGTGATCAGATATCTTGCATTTGCTATATACTACTAATAAGTAAGTTGTATAATTATAAACAAAATTATTATTAATTTTATAGAAGATAAATTTGTAAGATTCAATTTATATTATTGAAGCCACAAATTTAATAACATGATTTTAATTAAAATTTCACACCCACGAATTGGAAAAGGATAGGAAAATTCTCTGATACTGAATAAAATCAAGAAAAATATTACAGATCTTTCCAAATTTATTACATAACAGGCGGCATATTAGACTTGCTTGGCACAAAATGAAAATAGGAAAAATCAAAGCATGGGAATTGGAAGCTCTCTGGTAAATGCGAGGAGCTTTCCTTTTATGCATAACAAAATTATTTTGTTGTCTATCAGGTGTATAGTGCCCCAGTGACTTTCCTTTCTTTAAATCTATTTTTCTTGTACCAAACACAGCCTGAGGAGAAAATGGGCAAGGAAGGAGAGATTATGAGGATCATAGACGAAAATGCCTTCTGGACATTTGCTCCGATCCAGGACGATCTGCTCTGTGGGATGGAGTGATAACAGACGATGTTTGTTCTCCTGGTCAACAACTCAGAATGGTTCTTTTGAAGGACAAGAGAGTTAAATTCTCGAAGGTGTTTCATGTCATGTTTTTTCAATAGAGTTAGGGACATAACATAGAGGGAAGACTTTCTTTTGATTGTTATGCGGTGCTACGCAGTGAGGATTGTTCATTTGTCATGTTTTGATGGAGAGAAGCCCGTGAGAGAGTCAGATGTCGCAGGGTGAATAAATCAAGCATGGAAAGTTGTAATAAATTCGAAGCCTTGGTTAAGAAGAGCACCTGCCACCCACAGCTTCAGATTTTGCTGGTTAATTTCTGGCTCGCAACCTTTCACCTGTTTTAAACATATCAATCATCACTAAATCCGCAAGCGAAGAGCGAGACTCATTCAGAATGAGAAGATATCAGTAAATAATTAACAATGAGAGGAAAGCTTACATTCAATGTAAATGTTAATAGAAACCTGTCAGAAACTGTGGCCAAGTTTGAATTCTGAACATTGAAGCCTGCTAGGGACTCGAGAGCCCTGTAGAGGGAGGCAGCCACTCCTTCTCCTTTATTACACACCAATTTCACGTAATACCCTCTCTCCTCCACTTGAAACATGTCCATCTGTACAACAACATGACCAAAACGTTACAACTTAAATCTGAAGAGCCCTAAGTAACAGCATCTTATCAAGTTTTAATGAAGCAAACCTGCATGATCTTCATGCAGATCGGATAGTGGATGTGGTTGTTTTGACTCGTGGGGATTTTAGCTGATCTTTGGTCGTTTTCCGACGCTAGCATAGATGCTTCAAGGCCTTTAACCTCAGCCTTCAGCTTCTTAGCTTTCTCTTGCAGCTCCTGCACATATGCCACAGCATCGCCCACGATGGAGGCCTTATCCATCTGCAAATATTTGTACCAGTTAACGTTTAGCATTTACCTTCACCGACATAAACTAGATGCTCTTTAGACTACACAGATTCATGTAAATTCTAAAATGTAGATAATGTTGTTAGAAACAATAGAAGAAACGTCACACAGCCATAGAACAGAAGTTGATGGCCTCGAATATTTAGCTGTTACAATATTTTTACATTACCCTAGATGACTCACAGCCCATCATCAGGCCCTTGTTTTAATTAAGGAACTATTTTATGACTTCATTTGATTTGTTTAATCTTATTGCTGTTACTCTTTTTTGTAGTTTTTAGAATATTATAATTTCTGGTTCGCGAAAGATGCATGTAAGATATTCCATAATCCTACCTTCCTTCCATCCGGGAGAATTTTCAACTTGCTATTTGTTAAATCTCAAGAATCGAATCGTCCATCGTCGTAGAAGAATAAGACTAGGACCACATAGCCAAAGCTTAGACCTTTAACCACAAAAGAGTATATTTGCTCTAGATCTAGTTTGTGACGGCGAAACATACCTTACTTATGTTGGGAACCAAAGAACGCAATGCGTAAAGCTTCTCCTTCATTCGGCCTCTCCTCCTCCTTTCAGAGATCAGTGTCTTGGATCGATCAGTTTTGGACTTCTGTTTGGCATTAGCAGACGTGGTAGTTTCAGTGGTGGTGGTTGTTGTTGCAGAAGAATCATTCTCCTCTTCTCCTCTTCCTCCCTTCACTTCTCCATCAAAACATGAGAAGGAACTAAGCGTAGAGCTTGGATCATAAGCATTTAAAGCAGCATTAGACTCAAACAGGTTTGCAGGGAATGGAGGAAACTGGTTATCAGCCAAGTAGCCATTGATATGGTCAGAATCAAAGTTACAGAACGAGTGTTCATTCTCCCCGCGGAGCAAATTGATAAACTGATCGACATTGGTGTCGTCGATGAAGTCATGAAGCTGGAAGTCGTTAATGTGCATCAGAGGATCTTGGTGAGCATCCATTTTGAGCACGGTGGGATCATGAGAGGTCTAGTTCAATTATATACGAGATACAAATCATTAATATAATTTTGGTGTGAATGGAATATCTTCCCCCCCCCCCCCAGGTTCCTTCATGCCCGAGTTGTTAACTAGCTAAACATAGATTATTTTATTTCTTCTGGTTAACTAAATGATGAAAGTATGTTCCCTTTCAAATCTATCAACGCACACACAGACACATCTAATCTAATTGTATATATAGTTCTTCTATTGGAGAATACGATAGAAGATTCTTCATGTCTCATTCAGTCATGAATCTCATGTATTGCTTAAAAATATAGTTGAGAACCAGGGTTTTCACAGATCATTGCCGTATTTGGCATTTATTTAATCAGTTAAACTCGATGTGAACAACTTAAAGATTCGCGGACACATCAAACGATGTTGACATCTGATGTTTTATAAAAGTAAGCGCGTTACTGGAGTAGTAATAACAATATTCTAATTAGGAATCCAGCATCTCTGTCGCCGCAGTCGAATTTAAACCTAGAAATTTGAGAGTACCTAGAGGTGCGTGTTGTACATTTAGTCATGGACACAGTTATTTACTTTGCATAGTGTGCGCGGCGGGGAGTAGAAATTAGTAGAAGTTTTTACGTATTAGTTAGTGAAGTGTCAAATCATCAAATATACATAATAATAAAGAAGCAAAGCGATGAACAACAATAAGTAGTTGAGCTGCAGCAATAAGTAAAGGGAGGCGTCATTGCCCAGTACGTGGGAGATACGGTGGTCTTTTTCTGATGAACAGGACCTGGGGATAAAATAATGAGCACTGTGCCCATAGATTGGTGTGTATAAATGCTAATATAGTAATATTATGGTGTGAATGGAATCAAAGGGGGAACATGATGACGCTGGTGGTGAGGATAAATTACAAACTGAAGGGGCTGGAACTCGGAATATAAAAATTAGAGGGTGAATCACCAACATAAAATAATGGAGGGAATATAGGCATCAATCTGCCAGGAGCTTCCTGAGAAGATGTGCAAATAAGTTATTGGAGTAATAAGCTTGAGCAGCGTACTGCAATAGTGCAATGATGCATGCAGGAACCCTGTTTTGGGATTCATTGACTTGGTTTCGTTTATATGTTTTTGTGCTGCATGAAGAGAGAATGAAGAAGGAGATGAGAGGAAGGAGGTGGGGGTCAGCGCAGATGAGAAGTGGAGTTAAATATGCTAAAGATGAATGTGGAAGACACGCTGTGGGGCGTGTAAGACGTTTCTCAGGGCATATGCTTCCACGTGCCAGCTTCCGGTTCCCACATATCGTCTCTCCTCACGCCTCTGCTTCACATCTGTCTCATCTCTCTGCCTTCTTCCTTTTATTTATTCTGCAGAAAGAGAGTGTCAGTTTTGTTTTCCCTAAACAATTCCCCGCCATATTTGGGTGGGCATCAACAAAGATAATAAACCAGTCCGCCATATTTAATGATCTTCGATCTCCTTCCAACACGTTTTGCTACAGTACTTAACTCGTCCGAGTTTTGAAGGTCATTCGGAACCATTTTTCTTTGAATCGACTAACAGTAAATGAGATATCAGAGCTCACATGCGACAATGGTTTGCTATTACTTTCGATCATGTGTGCCTCAACAAGCAAGGAGGTGCGCCCATGGGATGGCTCAGGAAGCCTACTGTATTTATATGCTGATTGTATGTATCAACATTTTTGCTCGTGTGTAATAGGAGACAGGCTCTGTAAGTTCTCTTGTTTTGTGTCGATTAATTTCAGAACGAACTCGGTAAATATGTTAGCCCAGTGCTGGTCACGGATATTGGGTGGACATCAGCCATATATTCACCTCAAATTAGAACAACCAAAGTTGTATGAATGCTCTTGGTCAAAAAAAAAAAAAAAGTTGTATGAATGCTATAAAACTTATTGTTACGGAAAAATCTAAACTATTATATAATTTTAATGGTTTAGATTTAAAATTTTCAACTAGTAATTTTTAAATAAAAATTATTTTTTTCAAAAAAAAATATGGTTAACAGATTATATTTATTTTGATTTATGTATTTATTAAAAAAATATTTTTTAAAAATAAAAATATTAAATATTAAATACCTGCTGTTCATGTTAAATTTAAATGGTTGAGATTTAATAAGTATTACGTTACCCAACACCTGTCGAAAATAAAGAATATTCCAAACACTACTTTTATTCTTTTTAAGTTTTTTTTTTTTACCAAATTCTTTTTAAATATTAGACGTTTGAGATTAGCGTTCAATAAACTAATAAGTTATTATCTTGTCCCTTACCATTGAGCTCAACTTTACTCCTTACATGACAACCTATCAATTACGACTTTATAAGACAATAATATATTCATTTCTATTAAAAAAGATAATTAAAAAATAATATTACTCAGAAGAATATAATAAGAATCAAACGTAGCCTTATATCATTAAGAATCACAAACTAAGGACCTCCTAAAAAGGCTAACTCTCATATATAAAAAAATGAGTACTGAATTTGAAATTAAATTGTGATTAGTTTTGTCGTTCTCCTCGTATATATCTTTATGTCTGTGAGAAAGGGAAGGGAAGGCCAAAACCCAATGAAAGTAGTACAAGCGGCGGTCTGGGAATGGGGAAACTGTCCCACAAAGCGGAAGGAATCTGGTGCGATGCAGGGACAAGCTAACGACAAAAACCTCAATTTCTCACTCCACTTGCGCCCCTCTAACTTCGCATTCTTCCAATCTCGCCCTCCAGAGTTTATCTTGCAGTTCCTCACCATGTCTTGTTCTTCTCCGGGGATGGGAACATCGGCTCTTCTGGTCTCCATAACAAATACTGAAAGCCCACTTTCTCCTCAGATTTGGGCCTTGACAATTCTTTTTGGGTTGAACTTCTGCTCTCAGGAAACGGCCCTCGGCCCATATTTGGTGCTGGACAAGACAAGCAGGGTGCGGGTCACCCAACAATATTTTTCTTCACACATGGCTGGTGGCTCTGACCACTGAACAAAGAATATTACAAAAATCTGTAATTAATTAATTTTTCAGAAGAATTAAACATCAACATGTAAATTTAAAAATACTAACTTTTAATCTTTCTAAATAATCACAATTTTATGTCTTTATAATAAATGTAATTTTTCAGAGCCTTTTATTTCTATTTCCTCCTCTCTTTTTTTCTTTTTTTCGGTTTAATATATTTTTTGGTCCATCAAATTTTCTCGCTTTTTATTCCTCAACTTTCAAAACATAGGTTGTAATCCTTTAAATTTCATCTCATATAAAACATTTATTCTTATAATCTAATAAGTACTTGGATTATTTTTTTCCCTCAAAGACCAACACCTATGATTTGAAGTTAGGAAGTGTTTAGATCAAAACCAAACTTATCGTTTTAGAAGTGATTTTATAGAATATGAAGTAAATATATAGAAGAATTTGTCTCAATTTAAGAAAAAGTGTTTTTTCCCATCCAAATATTTTTTAAATGATCAAAATTAAAATCAGAGTAATGACAAAAATTATATTAACTTTTTTTCCTTGTCTGACCCTTTTTTTTTCTTCCCTTCCCGCCATTTGTATTGTGTGTCTTCTCTTCCAGTGTTGTTTTCTGGCAAACCCGGGAACCAGCTCACTTCTCTTCCCCTCTGTTCATGCCTTCATTACGTTCCTTCTTCTCTCCCCCATTCTTTACCCCGTCAGGTCTCTCTTTCGTCTTGAATTTTCTCTCACAACCCCTAAAACTTTCGCGTTCAAGCCCATCCTCTTGCCTACACATAATCGCTGTCGCAGCATGTCGTCACGACCTTCTGCCTTCGATGCTCTCATGTCAGGGGCTCGTGCCGCCGCCAAGAAGAAGCCCCAATCATCGTCTCCCCAGAAACGGAAAACACCGGATTCTAATTCAAGTCAAAACCCTAAACTCCTCAAGAACACGGAAAGTACAGGTCAGTCTTTGGAACCCAGTAATGATACTAAATGCGCTGAAATTAAAGCTTCCGAGAAGGCACAAGAGCCGACGAAAGAAGACTTAAGCAATGGTGGGCTGACGGGGCCAGAGGATGCACTTGCGGCGAAGAGAATGCGCGTTGTAGGTTCCCAGGAGAAGATTACAGAACTGAAGAAAAAAGTTTCTCTTTTGAAGAAGAAGCCTGCAGATTTTGACCCCAGTTCGATATCTTGTTGGGACAAGGGTGAACCTGTGCCTTTTCTGTTTCTCAGTTTGGCATTTGATATGATTTCGGAAGAAACAGGACGGATTGTGATGACAGATATAGTATGCAATATGCTGAGGACTGTCATGAACACTACACCCGAGGATCTGGTGCTGTTGTTTATCTTTCCGCAAATAAGTTTGCTCCGGCACATGAAGGGCTGGAATTGGGAATAGGGGATGCTTCAATTATTAAGGCGCTTGCAGAGGCATGCGGAAGAACTGAGGCGCAGATAAAAAATCAGTATAAGGTGATGCTTGTGGGGTTTTAGCTTTTGCCCAAACATTTGATAGCTTACCCTGCATGAGTTCTGCATTGTTATTGTCTTCTTTAACAAAAAGAATAAGTCTGCCCGCATCTTGTTTTGTGTTCTTCGCCAGAGACTGAACAGCCAAATTGTTGGTCGATTTTTAATCCCCGTATGATAAATACAAGGACTTTCCTTACGTTGGATGCTAGCGTTATTATGGAGAAAGAGATGGGAATATAATTATGATGGCTTATCCTCTAGTATGCGTACCCATGCAAATGCATACGGTTAGATTTGGTATCATGGGGGCACCACATGACAGACATTAAAATTTCGCTTTTCCTAATTTATGAAATGTAAAGCCTCTTGTGTAGTCTATAATAATTCCTTTTGAAATGAAATTTGATCAAAGAAGTTCATATATCCTCAAGAACTTTGTTTCTGGTTGGTAGCACTTATTTGTTGTTTGTTATTGATAGGAAAAAGGTGATTTGGGCCTTGTTGCCAAAGCAAGCCGCTCATCTCAATCAATGATGTGGAAGCCTGATCCATTAACTATTAGGAAGGTTTTTAACACCTTTCGTCTCATTGCCAAGGTACAATGCATCACATTTGTACTTTTTATGTTAAAACCATTTCCTCTGAGGGGTTAGGCAGCATGAGTGCTGTTATAATTTTAGGAAAGGACTGGAATTTAGTAATGTATGCAGATGATTCGTGCTTGTCCATTTTAACTTTATCATCTGTTGTTGACTTGTTGGTTGGAATTTTGTTATTATTTATTAAACCTTGAATATGGAGAACCAATTTTTTATAATGTATTTGTGGGATTTTTATTGTTTTCTATCTCACAGGCATTTTTGTTCTCTGAAAAAGAGTAGGTGACTTTGTGTGTGTTTTTATTTGACCTTTAAAATTATTTTAGTTTGTTGAATACTATTAGGATATGAGAGAAGAAAAGAGGATTTATTGGGCACCCAGAACGTTTCAATTTATTAATTCCTTAATCTGGCTGTCTTCTAGTGTCTGCTACTGATTTGCCCCATATCTTTAAATATGTACAGGAATCTGGTAAAGACAGCCAAGAGAAGAAAAAAACATCACATCAAGGACTTCTTGTTGTTGCCTGATTGTGAACCTCAATATCTAATTCGTCTGCTTCAGGTTGCAATCATGGTGTATTACTGAAATATTATGGTGGGCTTTCTTCTCAAATGTTATTAGTATTATAATTATGGTCATTATTATTTGCAGTCAAAGTTGCGGATTGGGTATGAGCAAACAAACTCTCTCTCTTAGCTGCATTGGGCCCTGCTCAGTATACACGGAAGGACATTCTGTACCCCTCCTGAAATTCAATCTCCTTTAGAAGAGGTAACTTAATGTCCTTGAGTTTGCAGAATTGATATGTGAAGTGAAAGATTATAGTGTAATCTTTCTCCCTTTTGAGTCTGTGGTGAAGCAATGCGATGATTTGGTTTAAGACATTTGGAGCACATGCTAGCATTTTAAGTGATAGGCTTTTTGTGTGAAAGTTGGAAGGATGATTTGTGAGTTCAACTGAAATAGGTCTTCAGTGCAAATGCTGGTGCTTCCTGTTGAAGATATCAGCCACTTTTTCCTTAGTTATTCTGCATTTTAATCAATTTCTTTTGTATTCTGTGAAAAAAACGATTGATATTGTTGTTTGTTTTTGCATCAGGCTGCAAAGATTGTTAAACAGGTGTATTCTGTTTCTTCCTGTGTATGACAAAATAATTCCTGCATTGCTTAGTGGTGGTGTATGGAAACTTCCAGAGACGTGTAACTTACTCTTGGTGTTCCAGTTGGACCTATGTTGTCTAAAGCACTAAGGGTGTATCTGAAATCTTAAACAAATTCCAGGATGTAGAGTTTACGTGTGAGTACAAATATGATGGAGAACGTGCCCAGGTGATATGTTCTGGTCTAACCCGCCACCAGAAATATACTGCTCATGATATTATCATAGTAATGATAGCTTTATTGAAAACAGGTACATTACATGGATAATGGATCCGTTGAGATTTACAGTAGAAATGCTGAACGGAACACTGGAAAGTTTCCCTGATGTTGTTGCTGCTATTTCAAGGTAAATTTGAATCATTATACATTTGAGGAATAGCATCTTTTTGTCATTGTCATCTACAGGGACATTCACTGTCTCAAGATATTTTTTTTATTTTGAGACATGCACTCCAATTGCACCCAATACTTGTGTCAACCTGGTTGCTAATATTTGCTGCTACTCAACAGGCTAAAGAAATCATCTTGTCATCATTTGTTCTTGATTGTGAACTTGTTGCATATGAACGAAAAAAAAAAGAAAATCCTTCCTTTCCAGGTAAGATGCGAAGGAAATAGTTCTTGTGATTATGATAGTTGGTTACGAATAACAAATCAGTCATGTTTTAAGAAATTGATTATGCTTTTTTTTCACCCTATCATTTTATCTATGTTGTGACTGTGTAGCTGATCAGTTATTGATGTTTTACAAAAAAGTAGTTCTTGGATATTTATTGAATGCCAAGTTTTGTGACAGGTTCTCAGTACTCGAGCCCGGAAAAATGTTCTATGAGTGATATAAAAGTTGATGTATGCGTATTTGCCTTTGATATCTTGTATCTCAATGGCAAGCCACTACTTCAAGAAACCCTAAAAACCCGAGAGAGGTATAGCACTGTCTTTGTTTTGCCATTGATTTTATTTAGATTCTTGAATCATGGAGTCCTTGTTGCAATTGTCTGAGGTGCTTAAGCTTCATTGAAGCTGCTCGGCTGTTTAAGATGATGTGAAGTTGGACATGCAATTATAAGAGTGGCTGACTCCGGATAGAATATTCAAAATGAGGATGTGATGGTTTCATATCAAGGCCTAAAGTGGCGGGTTTT